>NC_084731.1:96026654-96054154 GCF_033978785.1 Entelurus aequoreus
CCGAGGTGGTTTAAAATACAAATCCGTGATCCACAATAGAAAAAGGAGAAAGTGTGGAATCCAATGAGCCAGCTTGTACCTAAGTTACGGTCAGAGCGAAAAAAGATACGTCCTGCACTGCACTCTAATCCTTCACTCTCACGTTCCTCATCCACGAATCTTTCATCCTCGCTCAAATTAATGGGGTAATCGTCGCTTTCTCGGTCCGAATCGCTCTCGCTGCTGGTGTAAACAATGGGGAAATGTGAGGAGCCCTTCAACCTGCGACGTCACGCTACTTCCGGTACAGGCAAGGCTTTTTTTTATCAGCGACCAAAAGTTGCGAACTTTATTGTCGATGTTCTCTACTAAATCCTCTCAGCAAAAATATGGCAATATCGCGAAATGATCAAGTATGACACATAGAATGGATCTGCTATCCCCGTTTAAATAAGAACATTTCATTTCAGTAGGCCTTTAATATAAAACTGTTACCAAGTTTTGAGCAAATACATTATGAGCTTTCAAGTAAGGCATTTTTTTTAAATACAATTGCATATGACATTCTGACAATATTATTGCGTTTGTGTCAAAATATTATTTCTTAAAGTCAATCTAAATTGGGAGGCTGGGGCCGTACTCTGGCTCCCGCACACACTGGGAGTCAAATGTATTGTACATGCAAATTCACATATACTCACACACATACATACACACATACATAGGTACCTACGCTCCCACATACATATACAAATAAATACAGTACATATTTACACACTCAAAGTTTGTACATCCACACGCACATTCATTATACAAACATACTGTATACACATACTGTACATATACATTCACTGTAAAAACATACATATACACATACAGTACATATACACTCACTGTACAAACACACACATACACATACTACACATACATTCACTGTACAAACACACACATACATATACTGTACATATACATTCACTGTACAAACACACATTTACACATACTGTACATATACATTCACTGTTCAAACACACATACTGTATACACATACTGTACATATACATTCGCTGTACACACATATACACATACTGTACATATACATTCGCTGTACACACATATACACATACTGTACATATACATTCACTGTACAAGCACACATACACATACTGTACATATTCAAGTACATATGCACACATACACTCATGCACATAATCACGTTTCATCAAACATATATTAACGTTGTTGCCCTAGGGTAAACTGGGTATAACACATGGCACACTGACAAAGCTTAACCTATTGTTACTATAACAATCTACAAGGTTAAGGTTGCTTCTCTTTCTTCCCCTCCATTTTTCTGCATTCTCTCGTATCTCAAGTTATCATTACGTATATGTATTGTTGCATTTGAACAATTGTATTGTTGATAATAAAGGTAAAGTACTGGTATTGTTTATTATCAATAGCACTATTTCTATTGGTATTCATATTACTCCATTTTTAGTGTAATAATGCTCAGTTCTGTATTTTTTTTTAAATGTTCGCTAACTGCTTATTTGCTATTACTTTTACCATCATATTTGTACATGTCGTATTTGCTGATGTTGCTCTGTTGTTGTTGTTGTGTTTGCTGTTGTTGTTGTGTTTGCTGTTGTTGTTTTTGTCTCTCTGTCTAATCCCCCTCTTGTCCCCACAATTCCCCCCTCTGTCTTCCTTTTTTTCTCTTTCTATCCCCTCCTGCTCCGGCCCGGCTGCACCAAATGATAATATAAATACATTTAATAAAGTCAAAATACAAGTAAGGCAACAAGAGAAGTATCCTACACTTCTCTTTTGTAAAGTAAATCTGAACAGCCGATATGGGCATCTACATCTGCTATATGATTTGCCCGAGAAGCTGGGCAGGACATAAAAAAAATAAATAAAATAAAAATAAAAATAAAAAAGTCAATCTAAATTGGGAGACACATTACATTTCCTACGATTAATCAAAATTCAAAAGTGTGATAAATCTGATTTACAAAATAAATTGTTTGACAGCACTCTAAATACAATTATAATATGATCATATTTTATACGCCAGACTTGTCTTATTGTTGGCCTTGTCTTCGTTTGCCTTGGAACAAAATCTGCCCTTTCATCTAATTTCTCTTCATTCTCCAGGTCCTACAGTGGAGTTCAGTCAAGCTCCTGAAGAGGAGCTCCTTAAGAGCAGTATGGAGCTAGACCCGGTGGTGCTCCTCTGCCACGTCTCCAGAGACGATGCTGAAGTTGTGTGGTGAGAAGACCCATTAGAAGGGGCATGAGTAGTTACTCCATCATGCGATGTGTTCAATGTTGCAACCCAAACAAGACAGATGCTGCTTTTTGCATACTTCACATCTATTTTTTGATTGGGCTTGTCCAGGTTTAAGGATGGTCGTGAAATTGAAGCCAGTGACAACATCACTCTGCAGGCAGAGGGAACACTGAGGAGGCTGATCATCCGCTCAGCCGAAACCTCAGATGCAGGCAGCTACACCTGCCAAGCAGGAAAGAACAACATGGACTTCACTGTCCATGTTAAAGGTAGGTTGCAGGGGACAAGTAACAACAGTAAGTGTTCATGTTTAAAACACAATTCTGTATTTCCTTTGCAGAGCCCCCAGTGATGATCGTAAATCCTAAAGACGATGTCGTGATGGAGCGTTACATTTCTGAGGACATTGAACTGCAGTGCGAGTTGTCTCGTTCTGGCGGAAAGGTGCAGTGGTTCAAAAATGGCGAGGAGGTGGAGGAGGGCAGTAATATCCATTTGTTAAAAGAAGGTCCCTATAGGATGTTGACCATTCTCAACAGCACAGTGGAGGATGGGGGGGAGTACATCTGCGAGACAAATGGGGACTCGGTATTTTTCCAACTAACTGTCACAGGTGAAAACAGAAATTCGATTTCCCAATACTCACAAATCTGTAACCAGCAGGCCGCATGTGAATATGTATTCCTTATGTGCCAGAACCCCCTGTACAGATCATTTCCCCCACTGAGTCGGTGCTTGAACTTACTCAATCGGCTTCCACAAAGCTACAGCTCAGATGTGAGATCTCAAGTCCAGAAGCTCATGTCACATGGTACAAAGATGGCCTGGAAGTAGAGGAGGGTCAAAACCTCATTCTAGAGGTAGATGGTGCAAAACGTCAGCTGGTTATCCCTTTGGCCTCTGTAAAGGACGCAGGAGAGTATTTGTGTGACACTGAAGATGACTCCGTTACCTTCATGGTGACTATTAAAGGTCAGAACCAGGAGAGATGTTTCCCACAAAGACGCCCAATAAATAACAGCAATTCTCTGTTTATTTAGAGCAACCAGTGGCACTTTCATGTCTTGAAAACACACTTAAGGAACTGGAGAGTTTTGCAGGGAAGCCAATCGTGTTGGAGGTCCAGGTGTCACGCCCAAATGCAGGTGTGAAGTGGCTCCTAAATGGGCAAACAATAAAAGAGAGCAGCTCTGCAACCATGACAGAGGATGGTTTAATCCGTCGTTTAACAATCCACTCTCCTTCTGTGGAGGATTCTGGCACATACAGCTGTGATGCTGTAAACGACAGACTTGACTTTCAGGTCCAAATTTCAGGTAAGGCCACCAAACAAGCCACATGTAAGTGTAAAAGTTGTTTAACCCTTGTGTGGTGTTCGTAAAACAAAAATGATACAATTAATTAATTTTTCAAACTGAGACTCACTGACTTTGGCTCATTTTCTGTGAAGAACATATATCAGAATACATATTTAATGACCACACACCATACACCCCCCTACACATTTCTATTACATATAAGATGTCCGGGTCCACTGGACCCGGGGCTAATAGAATCCCCGGGTCCAGTTTCTGTACCTGCGGTTCCCACACAAGGTTGCAACATTGTTTGTCAACACTGTCTGCTCTCATTTTCTCGCACATTTGACCCTCTGATGTTCTGTGTACCTACACTCTGTCCTCCTCCTGTCTAGGCCTGCTGTTTGTGTGTGTGTGTGTGTGTGTGTGTGTGTGTGTGTGTGTGTGTGTGTGTGTGTGTGTGTGTGTGTGTGTGTGTGTGTGTGTGTGTGTGTGTGTGTGTGTGTGTGTGTGTGTGTGTGTGTGTGTGTGTGTGTGTGTGTGTGTGTGTGTGTGTGTGGTACACAGAACATACATTTCCACACTTCCATTAGCCCCGGGTCCAGTGGACCCGGACATCTTATATGTAATAGAAATGTGTGGGGGGGTGTATGGTGTGTGGTCATTAAATATGTATTCTGATATATGTTCTTCACAGAAACTGAACCAAAGTCAGTGAGTCTCAGTTTGAAAAATTAATTAATTGTATCATTTTTCTTTTAATAAAAAAAGGAAAACGGGTCCCACAGACCCGAACACCACACAAGGGTTAAGATTTCTGCAATTAATGTATTGTTTTCTACAACTTCAGAGCCCCCAGTGAAAATTTTAAGGAAATCTGACATCGACACAAACCTCAAAGTACTGAGTTCTGATGACATCGTGTTAGAATGTGAGCTCTCCAGTACCGATGCCAAAACCAAATGGTACAAGGATGGCAGTCGTATTGAGGGTGATGGAAGATTCTGTGAGGAAGAGGAAGGCGCTTTCCGCTCACTCGTCATCCTCAATGCTGAGCTTGGAGACTCAGGAGAATACTTTATGGATGCTGGAGATGACAACATTAGCTTTCTGGTTACAGTGCAAGGTATATTTAATGGACTGACTGACAAAATTGAAAAAATAACTCTTCGAAACTGCTCTATTTCTCAGAACCTCCAGTAGCCATTTTGGGCAGCTCAAAAGATGCAGACTACCAGGAAATGACAGCAGGTGATGACTTGATCCTGGCTTGTGAGGTGTCCCGTGCAAATGCTTGTGTTCAGTGGTACTGCAATGACAGACTGCTGGTCAATGACTCTCGTACCTATATCGAATGCAATGGTACTTTAAGGAAAATCATCATCTCTAACGTTCAATCTTCGGATTCTGGAAAGTACCTCTGTGATGCCGTGGATGATAAGATGATCAGTATTGTAAGGATTCAAGGTAAAACCATCTTTCCAAGTACTTTGACCAATGTCGGACAATGAGTGAATCTAACTTATTTTTCTGATGTTCTCAAAGAACCTCCGGTGAGGTTCATAAATAAGGAAGATGACATTGTTGTGACTAGTTATGAGGCAGAAAGTGTGACCTTGGCGAGCTGCGTGTCCAAGGAGCATGCACTGGTACGCTGGCTCAAAGACTGGACACCAGTTGAAGGTGAGCGTTTCCAGGTACTCACTGAAGGACATAAGCGTACCCTCACCATTGCACCTTTGAGGCGCTCGGATGCTGGAGAGTACACCTGTGATGTCAGCACTGACCAAATTCATTTCAGCCTACTGGTAAAAGGTATGACTCTTTTTTGACATCAGACATGATTTCATATTATAGAAGCATGCAAACACTTGTTTTTAATCTATGCTTTGCAGAAATGAGAATCAAATTTTTAAGGCCCATTGAAGACACCGTAGCTCACGCCGACGGAATGGTGACCTTTCGCTGTGAAGTGTGCAAGCCAAAAGCGGATGTGCAGTGGTTGAAGAATGGTGTTGAGGTTGTTCCGAATCGAAGGTTCTCCATTCGAGCAGATGGAGTTGAGCGAAGTTTGACCATCCATCGTTTGACAAGAGAAGATTCTGGGGAATACGCCTGCGAGTCCAGAGATGACAGAACGGCAGCGATGCTTGCAGTACACAGTAAGCAAGAATAATTTTTTTCAGGTATATCTTACATTTAGTATAATATTAATTCACGTCATTTTGTCACATCAGTGCCCCGAGTGGTGGAGTTCCTTACTGAGCTCCACAACACAACTGTTCTTGAAGGAGAAGATGCTACCTTCAAGTGTGTGGTTTCGCCTGAGGATGTACAGCTGGTCTGGTTCATGGATAACGAGGTGATCAGCCACGGTGACCGTTTTCAGGTGACAAAAAATGGTTTGTGCCACACCTTACTGATCAGGATGTGCCGGATGCTGGACTGTTCTAAAATCACAGCTGAAGCTGAAGGAACAACAAGCCAAGCAAACCTCAGAGTCCAAGGTAAAACTAATCAACAACAGTATTACTTATTGTACATCTATACACCATGACCTTGATATACCTAATCTCCTTCATGTTTAGAGGCTCAGGTTATGTTTACAAAGAAAATGGACGCTGTCATGGCAGAAGAGTTTGATGATGCCACCCTGGAGACAGTGATCAGTCTTGAGATAGGTGAGGTGCAATGGATGAGGCAAGGGGTGGTCATCCAGCCTGGGCCCCGTTATACACTCACCCAGGATGGCTGTAAACGTAGTCTGACCATTCACAATTTAAATCTGTCGGACCGCGGAACCTACCGCTGCGAGACTCTGCACGACAGGACCCTGGTCAAGCTAAATGTAGAGCGTAAGTGGTGAAAATTAAGATATGTTGTTTGCGTTCAGATGAACGGGAATACTTTATTTTCAAAGTTTCTAACCGTACCCTTTCTCGTTTAATGCAGCCCGCAAAATCTCCACCCGTAAAGGCCTGACTGATCAGGAAACCTTTGAACACGAGACAGCGTCTTTCGAGGTGGAGTTGTCCCACAGTGACGTTGAGGGCATATGGCAAAAGGGTGGTATTAGAGTGAAATCAAACAACCAGTTAAGAGTGAGCTCCAATGGGCAAGTTCATAGCCTCACCCTTTCTAACCTCACTCTGGAGGACACTGGTACCATTGTCTTCTCTGCCGAAGGGGTGCGGACGACTGCCAGGCTAACAGTCAAAGGTAACGAAAGGGCTTTCTGTAGTACTATTGACAACTATTTCCAATATAAATTACCTGTTAATTCAATTAACAGAGACTCCAGTGACCATTTTGAGAGCTCTGATTGATGTCCGTGTCGAGGAAGAATGTCCTGCCCTTCTGGAATGTGAATTCTCTCGACATAATATTGACGTCAGATGGTTCAAGGTAAAACCAGTAGATCATTTACAACACAGAATCGTTGTATTCGTCAAAAACATAAATAACTTTGTCTATCTTCGACGTAAAATCAAGAGTGGGACCGAACTAAAGCCAGGTACGAACTGCCGGATCTACTCCATGGGGAGGAAGAAGTTCTGTCATATTCTACAGTGCTCTGTGGCGGATGCTGGTGTCTACACATGTGATGCAGGGGAAATCAATACTATCTGTTCTGTGGAGGTTTATGGTGAGTCTGATAACATTCTGCCTGCACACTGAAATACAGAGTGGGGGGATAATTTGATTGATCCCCTGCAGTTTAACCACTTACATAGACATGAACAGTCCATAATGTTTTCATTGTACGTTTATTTTGTAAGAGCACTATAACCAACAAAAATGCTGAAAAAAACATGTAATTAAATAAGGGTTGTATATTAATTTGTATTTTAATTCTTGGTACCAACCACCAAGAATCCTGACCCTGAACATACTTACTCTCGAGGTTGATGCAAGATCCCACCTGATGGTGTAAGAATCAGGTTTTCGATCAGTCCACGTAAAGGCACATCTGGAAGTTTGCCACTGAACCCCTGCATACATACTTTTCCGAACTCTACCGCGCACCGCAGTGACGTGCGATGAGGTTCATGGCTGGTGAGGCACTGACTTCATCACAGTCAGATTTACAAACATATGAACCCTAAAGAGTATCTTATTCACCATTTGATTGGCAGCAGTTAACGGGTTATGTTTAAAAGCTCATACCAGCATTCTTCCCTGCTTGGCACTCAGCATCAAGGGTTGGAATTGGGGGTTAAATCACCAAAAATTATTCCCGGGCGTGGCGCTGCTGCTGCCCACTGCTCCCCTCACCTCCCAGGGGGTGAGCAAAGGGATGGGTTAAATGCAGAGGACAAATTTCATTACACCTAGTGTGTGTGTGACAATCATTGGTACTTTAACTTAACTTTCACTTTACACATACAAACTATAGCACACAAAAAAGCACATTTAATTAAAAAAATGTTATTATGGTCTAACCATTACATATAAATGAAGTCCATGCGCCGCTGCTGGGCCACAACATTAGGTACACCTGCAGACTGCAGCACGGACTTCATATTTCAGTCATTCACAACTCTTTCAACACGAACATTATTGTTTTTGCACTTTTTGGCTTCTTATTAAATAACTTTTTTAAATAGATTCAATCTTGCACGTGGAAACTTTAAGTGTGGGCTTTAGTTGATACAACACTCCCGTCAGGCGGTGCATTCTACGGCGGGGGTGCATTATCCACCAGGAGGCGGGATTACTGCGAGCCTCAGCCAGTGCGTCTTCGCAGCCGTTTTATGATTGCTCAGCACAAGAAATACGTTACACACATACAGTTGTTGACAAAATACATATATATATATGCATATACTACCCTCACGCACAAAATGTTTTATTTTTTCCCCCATATATCAGCCGCACCGGACTATAAGCCGCAGATGTATATGTTGTGAAATCAGTTATTTACATAGAAAGATATTGTAAATGTTTACTTACATACCGTAATTGTTTCCAAACAGTAAAACAGCTCTTCAAATAGTCATTGTCATGGACCCTACAGCTGTGAAAGCTAGCTCTCCGATCAGCTAGACATACTCAATAATTCCACAGTGATGTGTTGGTGACTTTACTGGGAAATTTGTGGAACTGAAACAATACAAAAAGAATGCCATTGTAAGTAAATAATACTAACACAGACACTTGTAAACATGTTAGCATATTAGTTAATGTTAAGGACCCTAGCTTCATTACAATAATAACACTCCTACAAACATCACACATAGGATGTTTTAGTGAGTATAAATAGTTTTAGTTGTATTGTAAAACGTACATAGGTTGTTTGGAGTGACTGATGAAGATTACATACGAGTAGAAATGCTATGGATGACTACAAGACGGACTCCTGGTTGAAAGTACAAAAGTGCTTAAAAGATGGAATTTTTAATTATTTTAAGAAAAATCCAAAAATTAGCTGCACTGTTTTATAAGCTGCAGGGTACAAAGTGCAGAAAAAGGTAGCGGCTTGCAGTACGGAATTTACGGTAAATTCAAACTGTGAAAATGTAAGCTGTTTGGCATCAACTTGAGTCGCTGTGTTTAAAAGGCAGACAAATGTTGATTACCCCAAACATATTAATTTCAAACGGCAGGATAGAAACATGCCGCTTAGGGTCTGTTTCTCTGCTGCGAGTTTGAACAGGGTAATATACCATAGACCAGTGGTTCTTAACCTGGGTTCGATCAAACCCTAGGGGTTCGGTGAGTCTGCCTCAGGGGTTCGGCAGAGCCTCCGCCGCAGAGGTCAAGACACGCCCGACTCATCGTGTAAATAAAAACTTCTCCCTGTCGGCGTATTATGGATACCCCCAAACAATGTTCCCTCTAATTCTCCATATGTGTACAAACGCAAAAACTCCTTGAGCATTCATGTGGAGCACATGTGAGCGACGTCAAACGTGCACATGCACTGTGGTCACACCTGACTAAATAACAAGTTCAATGTTTTATTATTGGAATCAAATGACAGCAGTCATTTCCATGAAATTATTTTCTAATATAAGTGTTTTGGCCCACTTACAATGACTATAACATATTGTTTTTCATGAGCTGTGTACTAGTATTATATGTCTGGGTGGGGGGTCCTACTTTCGAAATAATGTGTACCCCTTTCAGATATCGCATTTAGTTCCCACTAAAACATTCACATGTTGCACAATGAGATGTAAACATGGGATCATGTGTACATTCCTGTAACTTTCCGTTTGTAAAATATATCTTTATTAGTATTTCTTTAATATAATATCATTTTATGATTACGGTTCGGGTTCGGTGAATGTGCATATGAAATTGGTGGGGTTCAGTACCTCCAACAAGGTTAAGAACCACTGCCATAGAATCTTCGACAAGAACCTTCTGGCACGAGTCATAATGCTAAGATGGTTCATGAATGGGTCTTCCAACATGACAGTGACCCCAGGCAACAAAGGAGTGGCTTAGCCAGTCTCTTGACCTTTATCCCTTTAAATCTGTGGAGGGATCTGAAACTTCAAACTTCCAGTTTTCTAGTGACAGCCTCAAAAATTGCAGGACTTGGCCAGAACCTGTAAATATGAGTTGACCAAAATCCTCCATGAGAAGTTAGCAACCCAACTACAGGAAACTTTTGACCTCTCTGTTCCACTAAGCAGTGAGGCACAATTTTTGGGGAATTGACATTTTACTTATCATATTTTCCGGACCATAGGGCGCACCAGATTATAAGGCGCACTGCCGATGAGCGGGTCTAGTCAGATGTATTTTCATACAAAAGGTGCACCGGATTATAGGGCGCATTAAAGGGGTCTTTTTTTTTTTTTCTAAATGGAAAACACTTCCTTGTGGTCTACATAACATGTAATGGTAGTTCTTTGGTCAAAACGTTGCATAGATTATATTTTACAGATCATCTTCAAGCCGCTTTCTGACAGTCGCTTCAGGATACGCCGTTTTGTGGGCGGTCTTATTTACGTGGCTCACCTTCGGCAGCGTCTTTTCTCCGTCATCTTTGTTGTAGCGGTGTAGCGTGCAAGGACGGGAGTGGAAGAAGTGTCAAAAGATGGCGCTAACTGTTTTAATGACATTCAGACTTTACTTCAATCAATAACGGAGCAGCATCTCCTCATCCGTGGCTCAAATGTGTCCCGTGAAAAACCGCCCGACCAGAACTCTCTAATTAAACTAAAGTTCCTTGGGTGAATAATGTAAAGTCACTACACCGGTATGTTTTAGCGCTTTCATGGCGAGTTTACTGACAGATATAAGTAAGAACTTAACACTACTTTATATTAGAAATGGCAACAGCGGAGGATGAATGTCCCATAACAAGAAGATAGAGAAAAAGAAGAAGCTTATCGACTAAGGCAGACCTGGGCATTCTGCGGCCCGCGGGCCACATTCGGCCCTTTGTGCGTCCCTGTTCGGCCCGCGTGAGGCCAATCATAAATTACAAAATACATTTTAAAAAGTATCTATGTCGAGTGTGCAATACAACGGTGCTGCTTTTGTTTTGAAAAGCGTTATTTGTATTACTTCCATGTGGACGTATGCGCGATTGTGAGTGAATGTGAACAGCTGCAATCACAAATTACAAAATAAAGTTGAAAAAACATCTATGTCGTGCACGCAATACAACTGTGCTGCTTTTATTTTGAAAAGTGTTATTTATGGGCGTATGTCCGTGTGTAACCTGTGAGTGAAGGTGCACAGCGTCAAGTGATGCACGGTTTACACCTGAGACACTAAAAAGAGAAAAGTTGATGACGAATGGCGTGTTTTCAACAAGACATGGACTGCCAAGCAACGTTCCCTCTAAGGTGCGCCCCTACGCAATTGCGCACTGCTCAAGCGTCCTCTGCGCACAGCAAATATATGCCGCGCACCAAATCAAACCCATCTGAATTCTAAACAAAATAAACACATTAATTCTGTGTAATTTTACAATGCAACTCTGAGTGACAGTGACAACAAGTGGCCCTAACGGTGTTCATCAACACCGTTCAATTGAACACCGTTCAATTATTGTAACGTCTATCGAGATGCTTCGAGGCCAGGAATTATATCGATCACTTTATTGAGCAAAACTGTTTATATTCGGACATAACCACACCAAAACACGAGTAAAAAACTTCTATCTCGAAAAACTAGTCATTTTCTGCCGTACAAACCAGGCCAAAACCAACTTGTCATCTGTCACCAAACGCATAGCACTAAGCCACTGGTGCGTTTATGGCCACACAAAAAGTCGGACAACTCAAACACCACACACTATGACTCCTCAGTCATACGTGTGCTTATTCTACTGTAATTTATTATTAATTTTTATTTATTTATATTAATCATGGAATGCTGTTACTAGAGAAAGTTACAGGAATGCACACTTCATCCTATGCTTACATTTCATTGTGCAACGTGAGGATGTTTAAGGGGAACTAAATGTGATCTCTGAAAGGGCTACACATGATTTCCAAAGCAGTGCTTTTGGTATAAAGTTAAGTTAGGTTAAATGAAAGTATTATTATTATTATTATTATTATTATTAATCTTACGGTATATATAAAAAATAATATTGAGCAAAATTTAATTGGAATATTGTCGATGTGGCCCTCCAGCAGTGCTCGGGTTGCTCATGCGGCCCCCGGTAAAAATTAATTGCCCACCCCTGGACTAAGGTTTCAGCACGGACTACAAAGGCGGACGCGCAAACATTTTTAGGACTCATGCAGATCCCAAATGCAGATCAGCAGGTACCAGAAGGTAAGAAAAGTTGCTTTTGCATAATATTGCCAAACAAAACGGCAGATAATATGTCTTACATTATACACACACCATAATAATATTCGTATGATGAAGCACCGTACAATCCATCAAGCGGTGTGGCTTCAAAACTTACCAAAGTCGTACTGAAACATTTTGATAGATTTTTGAGCGACGTGTGTACATGTTCTGTATTTTCAACAGAACATACACAATGTTGGTGTTGTTTACTTGAGTCATATTGCAGTCTACCCGTATCTCTTATGTGTGACTGCCATCTACTGGTCACACTTATCATTTCACCATGTACCAAATAAAATAGCTTTGAGGTCGGTCAGCACAACCGCAATTATTCCGTATATTAGGCGCACCAATGAAAGGATTTTAAGTCCGCTTTATAGTCCGAAAAATACGGTAATCAAATACAAATACATGTATCATAACTTTTCCTTAATGTTCTTATCTGGGTTTTGTGGTGATATTCTCTGTGTGTTAAGGTAAAAGTCACCGTATGACTGTTCATGTCTTTGGAAGCAGGTAGATGATAAAAAAAAATATCAGAGGATCAGATAAATACAGTATGTCCCTGAATGTACGTAGCAGCGTACTATACATTCTGATCGTTCCGTGCAAATTGAACTGCTTTATTTCACTCGCAGAGCATGAGCTGACCATTGTGCGGGATCTGGAGGATCTTTACATTCAGGAGGACCAGAACGCAGTCTTTATGTGTGAGGTTTCCCGAGAGGATGTGAGCGGAGAGTGGTATAAGGACGGCCACAAGATTCGGCCCACCTGCACCATCAAGACCCGCACAGAAGGTCACTTTGCACCATCACATATTTCTCAGATTCAGGCCCGGCCCTAACCAATCTGGCGCCCTAGGCAAGATTTTAGGTGTTGATTTTTTTATGTGGTGACGTCCAAAAAGAGTCATGATACGGGAAGGGAGGGGGAAGCACCGTGCCGGGGGAGGGGGGGCGTAATGTTGTAACAAATAATATTTCTATTAAATAGGCTTTACTTTGCATTTTAATTAACGTGGGATTATTTTATGTATTTAGAAATAATATTACCAACTTTTTTTTTTTTTTTTTCCTCCAACATTTGTGCCACTGGCGTGGCGCCCCCTGATGGACGGCGCCCTTAGCATTTGCCTATACGGCCTATGCCACGGGCCGGCCCTGCTCAGATTTCTATTAAAATAGCAGCATCACGCAGAGATCGTTCCTTTTGTGGCTACGGTTCGTCCTGTCCAACGTATTCAAGATGGTTCAGAGAGAGATACGGGAGAGATTACTAGTCAATTTCAGTCAATTAGTCAATGGCCGAGTGCAGAATGTCGCCGTTAAGCCAATGTTTTGAACCATTTGATGATATTACGGACCGTAGATGGTGAAATCCCGAAATTCCTCGCAATAGCTGGTTGAGAAATGTTGTTCTTTAAACTGTTCGACAATTTCCTCACGCATTTGTTGACAAAGTGGTGACCCTCGCCCCGTCCTTGTTTGTGAATGACTGAGCATTTCATGGAAGCTGCTTTTATACCCAATCATGGCACCCACCTGTTCCCAATTTGCCTGTTCACCTGTGGGATGTTCCAAATAAGTGTTTGATGAGCATTCCTCATCTTTCTCAGTCTTTTTTTACCACTGGTGCTAGCTTTCATTCAAACATTTCAGGTTAATTTTTATACTTAGCAAACTCATCCCGCGGGCTGAATAGAACCTGTCCGCGGGCCTGATCCGGCCCTCGGACCGTGCGTTTGACACGCCTGGCTTAGTTTATTTGAACAGAAATGTACATTGAATAGAAAGTAACCAGCTATTAACAGTAAATTAGCAAGTAGATTAGTAATAGTGTTAAGAAAAAAATATAAACGGAAATGATGCAATGTGACCATGTACTTTTAACCCGTTATAAAATGGTTGTGTTATCATTTACTCACCAAATCCTATGTCACTGATCGTTATTGCAGGAGGCTGCAATATAGTGTAGATTTGACCTATTTTCAACAGTATTTATAATGCCACACTGCAAAAAGTCAGTGTTCAAAAGCAAGAAAAAATAATACAAAAATTAGGGGTATTTTATTTGAACTAAGCAAAATTATCTGCCAATAGAACAAGAAAATTTGGCTTGTCAAGACTTTCCAAAACAAGTAAAATTAGCTAACCTCAATGAACCCCAAAATACCTTAAAATAAGTATATTCTCACTAATAACAAGTGCACTTTCTTGGTAGAAAAAAAAGAGACCTTTTTGCTCAATATGTTGAAAAATATTCTTAAATGAAGTAAATGCTAGTGCCATTATCTTGACATAATGATATGCGCTCGGCATTACATTTTTTTTTATTTATTTTTTTTTACATTTCTTGAAACCAGCAAACTTATACTAAAAACTAATTTATTGTTCTTAATGGAAAGGCAACAAGGCAAGCGCTTGTTACTCTCGGGGTCTCCTAGCCGCTCAGGCAAATCATATTGTCTAAAAATGCATTTTTCCATGGATAACATGACATCATCGCGCCAAGTGCGTGCTCTTTCAGTCAATTAGTGCGCATATATACAGCCCGGACAAAAAAAATGTAATTGTAATTTTGAGGAATTTATCTGAATGTGCATGAACTATTTCTATTCAAAATTGTTTTGAAATGTTAAATGTTTAAATATTAACTGTCAGTTTACTGTACTGTGCCAACTGTACTACTATATGAGTACGTATTTTATATTGTTTCATTGAAAATAAAACAGCAAAGTCCATTTGGCTGTCATCTGTTTTAATTATGAGACAATTGTGTCGAAATCATGATTTTTTTTTTCAAGCTTGAAATAAGAAATGATTACTTTAAAAAAGTAGTGTTATACTTGTGAGTGTTGATGACACAGCTTTGCAACAGTTGATATTCTAGTTTCAAGCATGTTTTACTCAATATAGCTCATCAAATCTCAGCAACAAGCTGTAATATCTTACTGAGATCATTTAGGACCAAAACCCTTAAAACAAGTAAAAGACTAACATAAAATCTGCTTAGTGAGAAGAATTATCTTATCAGACATAAAATAAGCAAATATCCCCCTTATTTGAGATATTTCATCTTACTTAGATTTCAGTTTTTGCAGTGCACCCTCTGGTGTTGACCAAGATGCAGTTAGAATTAAAAGTCCTACATTCCTTTTGCAAAAGCCAACTGTTTTTGTCTTTTAGGCACCAAACACTTCCTGCTGATGTGCAGCGTAAAAGCTGAAGATGCTGGAGAAATACGCTTTGTGAGCAGAGCTGTTGAATCTACAGCTTACCTGGAAGTAGAAGGTACAGTCGCTCGGACAGCCAGTGTATTATCCGTCAAGTGTTTATATGCAAGTGTTGACAGTTTCCGTTCCAGAGATGGAATTTATGGCTCTTTGAAGGGAGCCGGATTTTGTGTAGCCATTCCTTTCAAAGAGCCGTTCAAATTGCATGTTCATTATTATATATCAGTGTTTCCCACACATTCATTTATTTGTGGCGGCCCGCCACAAAAGAATTACGTCCGCCACAAATAGAAAATAAAAAAAATAAAATAAATAAATTTTTTTTTTTTTTTTTTTAATTAAAAAAAATGTTTTTAATTTTTTTTAATGTTTTTTTGTTGTCCTCTCCAGCTTCTCAGGCAAATCATATAGTTGATGTAGATGCCCATATCGGCTGTTCAGATTTACTTTAGAAAAGAGAAGTGTAGGATACTTCTCTTGTTGCCTTATTTGTATTTGACTTTATTAAATGTATTTATATTAGAAACACAACATGTGTATATAACAAAGGGTGCAAAGTCTGCAGGCAGTAGGAAACACATGGTTCAGTGTAGGGAGTAAAACTGATGGCGGTCTAAAGTTCAAGATTTTTGGAGCTCTTTGTTCAGTGGATCAGATGTTTGATGAAGCTCTGTGTCTATCTACCACCACTACTGTTTTCTGTTTATTTGTTACTGACTGTGGCAGGACACCTCTGCCTCTGTTTCACTTTATGTTGCTGGTAAATAATATGGTTGTAGTAGTAGGCTAAAGTTAAATGATTTAGTATGCACTAATTAAAGGGGCAGAGCTTTATGAGACATTTTAGCTTTTATATTTCATAAGATATATTTTTTGTAAGAACCACAATTAATAAATATATTTCAGTGAATAACTTATTGAAATCTGTATATAAATATGTACATAAAGTGTTGTAATTATATTGTAAAATGGATGGATGGATGGACGTTTAAAACAAAACTGTTATTATTAATTAGTAAGTATACATTTTTTTAGCCTTTTTAGAGAAAATCATATCATTGTAGTAATTTATGCAAATTACTCGATGATGCCATGGTGACCACGCCCATAGCCACTCCCATAACCACGCCCCCACGGCCACAGGTATCTTGGCAGTTTATGGGAAACACTGTATATATATATATATATTTTTTTTTAAATTATTTATCAAAGAAACCATCATTTTGCCAGTGATTCTCCAATTGTGGTAAGCAGGCTTCATCTAGAGCAGGGGTCGGCAACCCAAAATGTTGTAAGAGCCATATTGGACCAAAAATACAAATAATAATCAGTCTGGAACCGCAAAAAATTAAAAGCCTTCTATAAGTGATATAATGAAGTCAACACGTGATATAAGTGTCTATATTAGCCTACTATCAAAATGACTATGTGTCGCAGGCTGACACAAATCTTCGTTGACAAAAATGTTGAAATGTAATATTTATTGTACACATTTTTACAACGTTGGAAAACATTAGTAAAACGGAGCCTTCTCAGGGGATGAGATAACTCCTGGAAATGACTGTTTTAGAATGGCCAAAAGGTATAGATGTGTGTGTCCAAGTTGAAGGAAATGTCTTCTTCGAATGGATTTATAACAATCTATGCAAGGTGGGTTACGTTTGCTGGGGTCTGGAACAACATGGCACACAAACAACTATCAGAAATGCAGCCAATATTACATACAGATAATGTGTCATGAGACATGGAAATATAAATTAAATAGAGGACATTATTAAAGAAAATTAAATGAGCTCAAATATACCTACAAACAAGGCAAAATGATGCAATATGTACATACAGCTACCTTAAATAGCATGTTAGCATGGATTAGCTTGCAGTCACACATTGACCAAATATGCCTGATATATGCCTGTGCATTCACGCACAGTATAAAACGTTTGGTGGACAAAAAACGAGACAAAGAAGGAGTGGCATAAAACACGTCTTTCAGTGGCAGCGTCGGAGAAAGTTGCACATGTTAAGCAAACTACGGGGAGTTCGAGGATCGCTGAAATTAGTAGGACAAAAACGGTGTTTGCCAAATACTCTCATCAGTGAAGCATGCATAATATAAACAGTGGGATTTCTAACAATTAGGAAGGTTTGTGTCATGTTTGTCCTCCGACAGAAACCATAGCAAAACAACGCGGGTTGCTGAACCTAGCGGTATGCCAAAGAATCACTTGAATATTCAAACACAGTGTTACTGTTCAAACTGTGTGCATTGTCACAGGGGCCACAAATAATAAGTGTATTTGTTAAATAAAACCTCTGCCTATTTTCAATAAATATTAAGGCCTACTACGCTACTGTATTCGACAGTATTTAGTTCCACCTCATCATCCTCTATTACATTTGTGTACGGACCAAAATCTTATCTACACAAGACTGACGACAGCTCAGTGGTTAAGACTGTTGAATTAGAACGAAAGGTACTGGGTTCGAACCCCACTCCGGTTGGCAGTATTTTGTTCCACCTCATCATACTTTAGTGAGCCAGGGGTCGTAGATAACATTTGTGTATGGAAATAAATCTACTCTTCACAAGACCAAGGATAGCTCAGTGGTTAAGACTGCTGACTTGGAATGAGAGGAACTGGGTTCGAACCCCACTCTAGTTGACAGCATTTTGTTCCACCTCATCATACTTTACTGAACCAGGAGTCCTCGATTACATTTGTGTATGGAACACAATCTTTGTTTCACAAGACCCAGGATAGACCAGGGGTTAAGACTGTTGACTCGGAATGAAAGGTACTGGGTTCAAACCCTACTCTGGTTGATGGTATTTTGTTCTACCATGAATTGATTACGTGGACCCCAACTTAAACAAGTTGAAAAACTTATTCGGGTGTTACCATTTAGTGGTCAATTGTACGGAATATGTACTGAGCTGTGCAATCTACTAATAAAAGTTTCAATCAATCAATCAAAAACCTCATCATACTTTACTGAGCCAGGAGTCCTCGATTATATTTGTGTATGAAAAAATATATACTCTCCACAAAACCCAGGATAGCCCAGTGGTTAAGACTGTTGACTCAGGTTTAATAAATATTAAGGCCTACTACGCTACTGTATTTGACAGTATTTCGTTCCACCTCATCATATTTTACTGAGCCAGGAGTCCTCTATTACATTTGTGTATGGACCAAAATCTTATCTACACAAGACTGACGACAGCCCAGTGGTTAAGACTGTTGAATTAAAACGAAAGGTACTGGGTTCGAACCCCACTCCGGTTGGCAGTATTTTGTTCCACCTCATCATACTTTAGTGAGCCAGGGGTCGTAGATAACATTTGTGTATGGAAATAAATCTACTCTCCACAAGACCAAGGATAGCTCAGTGGTTAAGACTGCTGACTTGGAATGAGAGGTACTGGGTTTGAACCCCACTCTAGTTGACAGCATTTTGTTCCACCTCATCATACTTTACTGAACCAGGAGTCCTCAATTAAATTTGTGTATGGAACACAATCTTTTCTTCACAAGACCCAGGATAGACCAGGGGTTAAGACTGCTGACTTGGAATGAAAGGTACTGGGTTCAAACCCCACTCTGGTTGATGGTATTTTGTTCTACCATGAATTGATTACGTGGACCCCGACTTAAACAAATTGAAAAACTTATTTGGGTGTTACCATTTAGTGGTCAATTGTACGGAATATGTACTGAACTGTGCAATCTACTAATAAAAGTTTCAATCAATCAATCAATCAAAAACCTCATCATACTTTACTGAGCCAGGAGTCCTCGATTATATTTGTGTATGAAAATATATATACTCTCCACAAGACCCAGGATAGCCCAGTGGTGAGACTGTTGACTCAGGTTGAAGGGTGCTGGGTTAGAATCCTGGTTGGGTTGACATGTAATTTACAAAACCGGCTGGAGGCTTCAAGGTGACATATATTGTGACTGTGTCACTTCTCTAATGTCGGTCATTATGGTGGTACTTGGAGAGCCAAGTGTTTTCTGAGGTGGTACTACATGAAACAAGTTTGAGAACCACCGAGTTATGGTGAATATGTTGATCCGAATAACTTAAATCTTAATATTAAATACACATTAATTTTTGTTGTGTTTTTAATTGTAAACATTCCATAAGATGGTGCCATACCCCCATGCTTTAAATCTTAATATTAAATATACATTCATTTTTGTTGTGTTTTTAATTGTAAACATTCCATAAGATGGTGCCATACCCCCATGCTTCGACAGAGACGTCACTCACCGAAAAAACTACTTTGCAGCATTGGAGCATTTTAACAATGCGGGAAAAATACATAAATAATAAATACGAATAAAAAATACCCAAACTACTTCAGAACAATGAACCAGAAAAGTGAAACCAAATAAAAATAATCCACATTAAAAATAAAAACAATTAAAAATAAATATATTTTCCTTTTACTCTGGCTCATTTTCTAGTCCGGTTGCCAGTCGGCTCTCATCCTTCACTTTGAAAGAGCCGTTCAAAAGACCCCAATCGTTCGCGAAAGCCACATCTCTGTGTCACGGCGTTTTGTGGCGGTTAGGGTCGCTCACGATATTCCACGTCACGTTGTGTATGTGACGCAAAGACAAAGCAAGCGCAATAAAGGCTTCGTGGGACAGCGGCACTTAGAAGCGTGGACCCGTATCGGGCCAGGAAAGTTACAGGTAGGGTTGCCAAACGTTGCCTCGAATAACGGAATCGCCCCGTGTTTAGTTTTAGTAACAAAAGTACGCGTCCGTTATCGATCTGTAAAATGGACGAAGTTTGTACCGTTCGACCGTTTAAATCAAAACGTGCCAATGGAGTTATTGCATGAAAGGTCGCTTTAATATTGCATTTCACGGTAAAAGTGGCAGCCTTTACCTGCTCCAAAGAAGTGACGGCACCCTCACACGTGACCATTACGTCACAGAATTCGGCTCATCTCATTGGTTGAGGCACTGGCGAATGCGACGACGATACCGGAAGAAAACAAAACGGAACACCAAATCATTACTAATAAATCGATATCTTTGTTAAAAAACATTTAGTGATTTAGGTAGCCCCTTTTGTCTTAAAAAAAATAGTATTATTAATATTGAATACTCTATCTGTATTTGCTTTTGTTTTCTTGTCTTATGGATGAGGGCCGACATCCGGGCAACTGAGCTACATACGGGTTCTTCGAGCCATAGCAACGAGACTGGCGTTGAAAACAAACCGTTGCCATTACTCTTTAACCTGTCGACCTACGCTGGTTAAACCCGTCATTCTGCCTCCAAAATGCCGACAAACTGTGTTGTTTTTGGTTGTGCTAACCACAACTGGAAACAGGGAAAACAAATGTTGTATTTTGTTCTGCCAAAGCGCTATAAAAGCCCACAAAAACGAGACAAATGGCTCGCAGCTTTACACCGGGAAAACGAGGACGGTTCTCACTGGAGTCCCCCAAAGGCCCGGGTCGTGTGTTCGGATCACTTCGTTTCTGGTAAATATAAGGAACAAAAATCCACCTTCTTAACCACAACTTGGCTATACCGTCCGTGCTAATGTTGTACTTGTTGAATTTGTACCTTATAACGTTCGACAGCTGAAGTTGTTGTTGTACAAAAATAACATGCGGTATATACTATATAGCAGGGGTCACCAAGGCGGTGCCCGCGGGCACCAGGTAGCCCGTAAGGACCAGATGAGTAGCCCACTGGCCTGTTCTGAAAATAGCTCAAATAGCAGCACTTACCAGTGAGCTGCCTCTATTTTTTAAATTGTATTTATTTACTAGCAAGCTGGTCTCGCTTTGCCTGACATTTTTAATTCTAAGAGAGACAAAACTCAAATAGAATTTGAATATCCAAGAAAATATTTTAAAGACTTGGTCTTCACTTGTTTAAATAAATTCTTTAATTTTTTTACTTTGCTTCTTATAACTTTCAGAAAGACAATTTTAGAGAAAAAATACAACCCTAAAAAGGATTTTAGGATTTTTAAACACATATACCTTTTTACCTTTTAAATTCCTTCCTCTTCTTTCCTGACAATTTAAATCAACGTTCAAGTAAATTTATTTTTTTTATTGTAAAGAATAATAAACACATTTTAATTTAATTCTTCATTTTAGCTTCTGTTTTTTCGACGAAGAAGATTTGTGAAATATTTCTTCAAAGTTATTATGATTAAAATTCAAAAAAATTATTCTGGCAAATCTAGAAAATCTGTAGTATCAAATTTAAATCTTATTTCAAAGTCTTTTGAATGTCTTTTAAAATTTTTGTTCTGGAAAATCTAGAAGAAATAATGATTTGTCTTTGTTAGAAATATAGCTTGGTCCAATTTGTTATATATTCTAACAAAGTGCAGATTGGATTTTAACCTATTTAAAACATGTCATCAAAATTCTAAAATTAATCTTAATCAGGAAAAATGACTAATGATGTTCCATAAATTATTTTTTGTATTTTTTCAAAAAGATTCGAATTAGCTAGTTTTTCTCTTCTTTTTTTCGGTTGAATTTTGAATTTTAAAGAGTCGAAATTGAAGATAAACTATGTTTCAAAATTTAATTGTCATTTTTTTTGTGTTTTCTCCTCTTTTAAACCGTTCAATTTAGAGTAAATATCATTAATTATTAATAATAACAGAGTTAAAGGTAAATTGAGCAAATTGGCTATTTCTGGCAATTTATGTAAGTGTGTATCAAACTGGTAGCCCTTCGCATTAATCAGTACCCAAGAAGTAGCTCTTGGTTTCAAAAAGGTTGGTGACCCCTGCCCTAAGGAGTGTTACATTTCAACATAAAGTACCGAATAAACTGTTAACTTGTTGAAGTTACCCCTTAGAAAACTGAAATCTACCCCTAACGACCACTTACTGGTTGCCAAAAAGTAATTCAAAGTAATAGTTTGATATTGACACATCTGATTTGTGCATAATTTACCAGGACTACCAGTATTACTTATATCAAAATAAAGTATTTACCATACTGTTTACCTGTTTAAGTATCCATTAAAAGCTGAAATCTGCCCCAAACGACCGTTTAGTGGTTGCCAAAAAGTGATTCAAAGTAATATTTTGATATTGACACATCTGATCTGTGCATACTTTACTAGATTACCCTAAGGAGTGTTACATTTCAACATAAAGTACCAAATGTACTGTTAACTTGTTGAAGTTACCCTTTAAAAAACTGAACTCTACCACAAACAACTCTATAAATTGGAGGAATTCATCCAGGACCACCTGAAGATCATGAGCACTGGTTGCCAAAAAGTAATATTTTGATATTGACACATCTCATTGGTGCATAATTTACTAGGACTACCAGTATTACATATATTTTAAAATAAAGTATTTACTCTACTGTTTAAGTATCCTTTAAAGAGCTGAAATTTGCCCCAAGCGGTTGCCAAAAAGTGATTCAAAGTAATATTTTGATATTGACACATCTCATCTGTGCATAATTTACTAGAATGCCCTAATATGTATTACATATAAAAATAAATAACAAAATGTACTGTTAACTTGTTGAAGTTACCCTTTAAAAAACTGAAATCTACCCCAAACAACTCTCTAAACTGGAGGAATTCATCCAGGACCACCTGAAGATCATGAGCACTGGTTGCCAAAAAGTAATTCAAAATGATATTTTGATAGACACATCTCATTTGTGCATAATTTACTAGGACTACCAGTATTACATATATTTTAAAATAAAGTATTTAATCTACTGTTTAAGTATCCTCTAAAAAGCTGGATACCGCCCCAAACGACCATTTAGTGGTTGCCAAAAAGTGATTCAAAGTCATATTTTGATATTGATCTCATCCGTGCATAATTTGCTTGATTACCCTAAGGAGTGTTACATTTCAACATCAAGTACCGAATGTACTGCTAACTTGTTGAACTTACCCTTTAAAAAACTGAAATCTACCCCAAACGACCACTTACTGGTTGCCAAAAAGTAATTCAAAGTAATATTTAGATATTGACACATCTCATTTGTGCATAATTTACTAGGAATACCAGTATTACATTTATCCAAAAAAAGTATTTACTGTTTTACCTGTTTTAGTATCCTTTAAAAAGCTGAAATCTGCCCCAAACGACCATTTAGTGGTTGCCAAAAAGTGATTCAAAGTCATATTTTGATATTGATCTCATCTGTGCATAATTTACTTGATTACTCTAATGAGTGCCAATCGGGTAGTGACACGGTCAACATCTTCAAAATGTCCTCTCTCCCTTTAGAACTTCCGGTGTCCATCGTCAAACCATTACGGGACAGAACCGCCTTGGAGAACCACCGAGTCATCCTGGAATGCACCGTTTCTTCCCCTCGATATAGCGCCACTTGGTACCGGGGCAAGGAAAGGCTCGAGCCCTCAGATCGGGTAGAAATCCTGGCAGACGGTTGCTGCCATAAATTGGTCATCCAGCAGGTGGTGCTAAAGGACGAGGGCACATATAGCATTGAAGTTGGCGAGCACACATCTAGAGCCAAACTCTTGGTGGAAGGTAAGACCGGTACAGATGAGTTCCAGTCTTTCGAGTGCCCGTAACTGGCTAGAACGTGTCTTACTCTGCAGCTCAGGAGCTGGTGATGGTGCGAGAGCTGGAGGACGTAGACGTAACGCGAGGCCAACCGGCATCTTTCCAGTGTGAGGTTTCTGTGGCTGTAAGCAAACCCCCGTTTTGGACGCTGAACGGCGAGGGCCTTCAGCCTGGGCCCTCAGTCCGCCTGGAGAGCCAGGGCACTGTCCACCAGCTGACCCTGAACACCACCAGTCCGGACATGAGTGGCGTTGTTAAGTTCAATGTTGGCAAGGCAAGGAGCAGCGCAGTGCTCAGCGTGACGGAAGCTTAAATGCTCCTATTTTTTTTTTTACAGTAATATTTATTTCCCTAAACAAATTGACTATTACAATCTAAATTAAAGCTGCAAGCAGCGATGGACGGGACCGACTTTTGAGGGCTCATAAAATCCAAACCGTAGCAGTAATTAAAACTCTTTCATCAACTTTTAATCAGAAGGGTTCAATCTCTCTCCTGTGCTGATTTGAAGCCGACACGACAAACGCGCTCAGAGGAGATAATGTTTGAAAAAAGGTGACTGTTTTTACTCATTTGTTTTGAAGGGGGAATTGCAAACTTCCTGTAGATTTTTGCTGGGGGTTGTCAGTGAATTAAATATAGGTATAAGTGAAACCTACATAGAGGTTTTTGTTTCATGTCTCTACGACATTCCTACTGGGAGTTAGAGGCAGTTTTGTCTGTGTTTTCTTCCTAGGGGGCGCTAGAGCGCAATTTGGAGTTTGGTTTTTTGATTAAATCACAATTTTCAAGCATGTTAAGGGGGTCAAATTACAGCTCAAAGAGGCGGCGGTATAATAATAAAACGCTAGAAATACAATAGTCATCTGTCCCAAAGGGACTCGGTCCCTAATAAAACAAACTCCAAAATGCTAATATGTTTATTTCCTGTCATCTTATTTAGAATCAACATTGCATACAACATTGGTTTTATTTAGCGTGTACGGTGTTACAGTTCATGTTTAACTTGAAATGACATGAATCGTGAGTACAATAACATACAATATATTGCCAAAAAGTATTCGGCCACCTGCCTGGACCCACATATGAACTTGAAGTGCCATTCCATTCCTAACCCATAGGGTTCAATATGACGTCGGTGCACCATTCGCAGCTATTACGGCTTCCAACTCTTCTGGGAAGGCTGTCCACAAGGCTGCGGAGTGTGTTTATAGGAATTTTCCACCATTCTTCCCAAAGTGCATTGGATGTTTGGTCGAGAAGGCCTGGCTCTCAGTCTCTGTTCTAATTCATCCCAAAGGGTGTTTTGTCGCAGTGGTCCCCAACCACCGGGGCCGCACAAAAAAATAAAATAAAATAAAACAAATTATTAAATCAACATAAAAAACACAATATATACATTGTATATAAATATGGATCAATACACTCTGCAGGGATACAGTCCGTAAGCACACATGATTGTATTTCTTTATGGAAAAAAAATTAAAAAAAAATTTTTTCAAGCGTCCGCAGCTACAAAAAGGTTGGGGGCCACTGTTCTATCGGGTTCCGGTCAGGACTCTGTGCAGGCCAGTCAAGTTCATCCACACCAGACTCTGTCATCCATGTCTTTATGGACCTTGCTTTGTGCACAGTCATGTTGGAAGAGGATGTTCCCACAAGGTTGGGAGCGTGGAATTGTCCAAAAATGTTTTGGTATTGTTGCGTTGACCAGCATTCCTCCAATGGGGAATTCAAATTGCTAGTCTCTCCCAGATTCTTTTTATGGCAATATGCTGTTGTTTATATGCAATCACCAGGCAGAAGTTGGTATTTTGTAGTTTATTCTCAAAGCTTAGAGGACAAACCTGAGACCAACCCAGCACCCAAGCGTTTCCTAGCCCGGTCCAGATCGGTCTACCAAAACCCCGGAACTCCTGTCTACTTCCTCCTTCTCCTGCCCCCCCCCCCCCACACACCTGCTGTTTAGACTACTCTGAGTTATCTCTACTCTGACACATTCCAATCTAGAAGGCCAACACCTTACTATGAGACTCAAAAGAAGGAAGAATACTAGCTATTCTTTATAGGACTATAGGAGTTTAGAAAGAAGTAACACTTAAATATGGTTATGCTTCCAACAGTATCCTGGAGCATTCAAACTAAGGGGCCAAGCCCAACTCCTGAGAAACAACCCCACACCATAATTCCTCCTCCACCAAATTTCACACTCTGCACAATGCAGTCCGAAATGTACCGTTCTCCTTGGTTCTGATCATTTGGATGGGTGGCCAAATACTTCTGGCAATATAGTGTAGATGTTTCAAATAGACTGGGGGATATTATCTCCTGCTCATTTCCTAAGTTCACTCCCCTACAAAGACATGAACATGTTGTACGGAAGGTTTAACTGACACAAAATATTACAAAAAAATTCTGAAAAATGAATAAAAAGGTTGTAAAATAATTTGTATTTGAGTTAATTAGCTATTTGGTCCGTACCAACCAGCAATACTTCTGAACGGGGCTGCAGATTAATCGATTAGAACAGCGATTCTCAAACTGGTACGCAGGCTCCATCTAGTGCAGGGGTGTCCAAAGTGCGGCCCGGGGGCCATTTGCGGCCCGCAGGTAATTTTTTAACGGCCCCACGGCACATTCTAAAAATACGATGAAAAAAAACATAAAAAGTGGTATAAAAGAGCAAACAGGTGGAATGTAACAAGAAAATGTTGCATTATTTACTCTAATAACACAAAGCTGCCATGCAGGCTGTTTCTTTCTTTAAAAAAATAATAATGAATCAAAATCAATGTCATTATGAACTATTGACCTATTCAAGGCTCCAATTACTTCACATTAAATATTCTACTTTGAGATATTTTGGGGGGAAAATGTTGCATATTTTTTGGTTGCCATTTAAAAAACAAAGTTTTTTTAAAGAAGGGCCTAAAACGAACAAAGAAAAAACACAAACAACAATAAAACTTATAATTGACGGATAGATCTGAAGTTGATTTGGAGACTATTGTGGTAAAAGTTAAAAAAAAATGTTGGATTATTTTTTTAAAATTTTACAGAGCAGTAATAATTTTAGTGGGACTTTTTTTTTTAAGTGCCATTGCTCAAAAAAATAATGAATTAAAATCAATGTTGTTATGAGTTATTGACCTTTTTAAGACTCCAATTATTACATCATCTCAAATATTCCACTTTAAAAAAATTTGGGGGGGAAAATATTGCATATTTTGGTTTTTTTTTCCATAAAAAAACACGGTTTTCCTTGACAAAAATGGCATACAACGTAAAACTTTGAAAGCGTTTTATTGACAGACCTAATGTTGATCTAGAGATTTAAACCTTGAATAATAATAATAAT
>NC_084731.1:96061654-96254154 GCF_033978785.1 Entelurus aequoreus
ACCAACTACAAAAAAACGTTACTTATTCCACTCAATGAAATACAAATGATTTCATAACCTTTATTTGGGTGTTTTTCTGTTAAATAATCCTGCCGTAGAATAACTATGTATGTTATGTATAAGTGGCTATACAATATCAGCAGGTATCAAATACTAAATGCTATATTAATGGCAAGTTTGCTTTGTTGCTGTGCAAAACACAAATCTACTGAACACGTGAGGTACAGTAGCAGCCCTGTGGTGACGTCAGACAAATTCATAGTCATTAAAAACCCTCCCCGAAAAACACAATTAGAAAATGTTTACTGTTAGGTGCCTATAACAGTAATATTCTATTACTGCGGTCTTCTGCTGGCATTGGACTGGATCATTTGCATACTGAAAAGCTGAGGAATGGCATTGAGAAGTGGAAAGAAAAAAATATTTTGATTGCCAGGATCTTCTTAAAACATGAACGCTGTCATAAATCATAATAAAACGAGTTTGAATCATCATCCCTCCCTGCCTGTTCTCAATGGAGTCGCTTCAAAAAGCACAGTCCAGTCATTCGGCGTCTTTTCCAGGCCGCACTGCTTGTCATATCTGGAATTGTTCAATTCCACCTTAAGAACAAGTCAGTACGATTTGTGTTCCTACTTTGCCCCGGAGATAAAATTGCATCCCAGCTTAAAACAGTGGTTCTTAACCTGGGTTCGATCGAACCCTGGGGGTCCGGTGAGTCAACCTCAATGGGTTCGGCGGAGGTCGAGACACACCCGACTCATCGTGTAAATAAAAACTTCTCCCTATTGGCAACAGCGGAAGTCACACTGATTTGCAGGTGTGTGAATTTGTTGTGAGTTTATGCACTGTGTTGGTGTTGTTCTTTGAACAAGGTGATGTTCATGCACGGTTGGTAATACTTTAGTATGGGGAACATCTTCACCATTAATTAGTTGTTTATTAACATGCAAATTAGTAACATATTGGCTCTTAACTAGTCATTATTTAAGGCCTACTGAAAGCCACTACTAGCGACCACGCAGTCTGATAGTTTATATATCAATGATGAAATCTTAACATTGCAACACATGCCAATACGGCCGGGTTAACTTATAAAGTGCAATTTTAAATTTCCCGCTATACTTCCGGTTGAATGATGACGTATGCGCGTGACGTCAATGGTTGAAACGGAAGTATTCGGACACATTGTATCCCAATACAAAAAGCTCTGTTTTCATCGCAAAATTCCACAGTATTCTGGACATCTGTGTTGGTGAATCTTTTGCAATTTGTTTAATGAACAATGGAGACTGCAAAGAAGAAAGCTGTAGGTGGGATCGGTGTATTAGCGGCTGGCTGCAGCAACACAAACAGGAGGACTTTGAGGTGGATGGCAGACGCGCTATCCGACGCTAGCCGCCGACCGCGTCGATGATCGGGTGAAGTCCTTCGTCGCGCCGTCGATTGCTGGAACGCAGGTGGGCACGGGTGTTGATGAGCAGATGAGGGCTGGCTGGCGTAGGTGGATAGCTAATGTTTTTAGCATAGCTCTGTGAGGTCCCGTTGCTAAGTTAGCTTCAATGGCGTTGTTAGCAACAGCATTGTTAAGCTTCACCAGGCTGGAAAGCATTAACCGTGTATTTACATGTCCATGGTTTAATAGTATTGTTGATTTTCTGTCCATCTTTCCAGTCGGGGGTTTATTTCTTTTGTTTCTATCTGCAGTTAAGCCCGATGCTATCACGTTAGCTCCGTAGCTAAAGTGTTTCGTCGATGTATTGTCGTGGAGATAAAAGTCACTGTGAATGTCCATTTCGCCTTCTCGACTCTCATTTTCAAGAGGATATAGTATCCGAGGTGGTTTAAAATACAAATCCGTGATCCACAATAGAAAAAGGAGAGTGTGTGGAATCCAATGAACCCTTGTACCTAAGTTACGGTCAGAGCGAAAAAAGATACGTCCTGCACTGCACTCTAGTCCTTCACTCTCACGTTCCTCATCCACAAATCTTTCATCCTGGCTCAAATTAATGGGGTTAATCGTCGCTTTCTCGGTCTAAATCGCTCTCGCTGCTGGTGTAAACAATGGGGAAATGTGAGGAGCCTTTCAACCTGTGACGTCACGCTACTTCCGGTACAGGCAAGGCTTTTTTTATCAGCGACCAAAAGTTGCGAACTTTATCGTCGATGTTCTCTACTAAATCCTTTCAGCAAAAATATGGCAATATCGCGAAATGATCAAGTATGACACATAGAATGGATCTGCTATCCCCGTTTAAATAAATAAAAAATCATTTCAGTAGGCCTTAAACTAGTCATTATTAAGTACTTATTAATGCTTTATTCGGCATGGCCCTATTCTAACCCTCTAACCCTAACCAAATAACTCTAAATGAAGTCTTTATTACTTAGAATATGTTCCCCTAGTGTCCAAATAACTTTAAATTAAGTCTTTATTTCTTAGAATATGTTCCCCTAGTGTCCAAATAACTTTAAATTAAGTCTTTGTTACTTAGAATATGTTCCTCATACTAAAGTGTTACCAAAAACATATAACTTTGCCTTGAATTTGAAAAAAAACTAAACATTTTATTTTTCACTAAAGAAGGGTTGGGTGAATGCGCATATGAAACTGGTGGGGTTCGGTACCTCCAACAAGGTTAAGAACCACTGGCTTAAAACCGTCAACAAAATGAATCCAAAGGGGTTTTTAGAGTGGATTGTTGCTTTAAATAGAGACACACTTTGCACCCTTTGCGTGAGTTTCCAGCCTATGTGTACCGTTTCGGAATAAAAGAGAAAGAGGACGACGTACTTAGTTCCGCACTTCCTATGCTCCTCTTAAGAATTCCAAGTTTTTCGCTCAAAAGGTGGAAGTGAGCCCGTCGAACGCAACGCAACTTGAGTTTACAGCAAGTGTGACATTTGACCTCTGTGGCACGGCAGGTGTAGCTAAAATATTTGTTGTTGTAGCAAGGTTTAAAAAAGGCACATTCTGGATGCAGAGTCCTTAGAATTGCCCTACGAAAAGGCAAAAAAAAAAACCGTCCTTAAAAATCCACGCAGGTGTCGCTTCCTGAGCTGAGGAACGGGGAAGGCTAATGTAGAGCAGTTTCCTGCTCGACCAGGAGGTGGCGGCGCCAACAACATGGAAGACTTCCTGGCATGGGAAGAGTCTCAGTCTGGGGGTGGAAACCCTCACTGATGTGAATTTGATTGTGTCAGATTTACATGCTGGTTTTGTTCGGATGTGTATTTAAAAAAAAACCAAAAAAAACTCTGTTAGCTTGTGGCCCCTTGGTGCTTGAGGACAGTGTAGACGTTGTCCACTTTGCTTAGGCGCTCGAAGAAAGGGATGAGGTCCAGCAGCTCGGTGTCGGACATGTCATCGAACCACGAGGCCACGGGCACCTGGGGGATGACCACACAATCTTGTGAACGAGCGACACAGGATAAAGGATGCGCTTGTTAGATCTATTTTCTAGGGGTGTCCCGATTTTGCACGTCCAATACGATACCGATATTGGAGTCCTGGGTATTGCACTGCAAAAATTTGAATCTAAGTAAGATGAAATATCTCAAATAAGGGTGATATTTGCTTATTTTCTGTCTGATAAGATAATTCTTCTCAATAAGCAGATTTGATGTTAGAGTGTTTTACTTGTTTTAAGTGTTTTGGTCCTAAATGATGTCAGTAAGATATTACAGCTTGTTGCTGAGATTAGATGACCTATATTGAGTAAAACATGCTTGAAACTAGAATATCAACTGTTGCAAAGCTGTGTCATCAACACTCACAAGTAGAAAACTACCTTTTTAAAGTAATACTTTCTTACTTCAAGCATGAAAAAAAAAAACATGACTTTGACACAATTGTGTCTCATAATTAAAACAGATGACAGCCAAATGGACTTTGCTGTTTTATTTTCAATGAAAAAATAGAAAATACGTACTCATTAGGGCTGCAACAACTCATCGATTAAATCGTTTAAAATCAATTATAAAAATAGTTGCCGATTAATTTAGTCAATCTATGCTATGCGCATGCGCAGAGGCTTTTTAAAAAATAAAAAATAAATATTTTTTTATTTTTAAATAAACCTTTATTTATAAACTGCAACGTGTACAAACAGCTGAGAAACAATAATCAAAATAAGTATGGTGCCAGTATGCTGTTTTTTTTCCAATAAAATACTGGAAAGGATAGAAATGTAGTTGGTCTCTTTTATCCGATTATTAATCGATTAATCGAAGTAATAATCGACAGATTAATCGATTATCAAATGAATCGTTAGTTGCAGCCCTAGTACTCATATAGTAGTACAGTTGGCACAGTACAGTAAACTGACAGTTAATATTTAAACATTTAACATTTCTAACAATTTTTAACAGAAATAGTTCATGCACATTCAGATGAATTCTTCAAAATTACAAATAAAAAATTGTTGGCCGGGGGCCGGGCTGTGTGTGTGTGTGTGTGTATATATATATATATATATATATATATATATATATATATATATATATATATATATATATATATATATATATATATATATATATATATATATATATATATATATATATATATATGTATTCCTTGCGCACTAATTGACTGAAAGAGCACGCACTTGGTGCGATGATGTCATGTTGTCGATGGAAAAATGCATTTTTAGACAATATGATTTGCTTGAGCGGCTAGGAGACCCCGAGAGTAACAAGCGCTTGCCTTGTTGCCTTTCCATTAAGAACAATAAATTAGTTTTTAGTAGGGATGTCCGATAATGGCTTTTTGCCGATATCCGATATCCGATATTCCGATATTGTCCAACTCTTTAATTACCGATACCGATATCAACCGATACCGATATCAACCGATATATGCAGTCGTGGAATTAACACATTATTATGCCTAATTTGGACAACCAGGTATGGTGAAGATAAGGTACTTTTTTAAAAAATTAGTAAAATAAGATAAATAAATTAAAAACATTTTCTTGAATAAAAAAGAAAGTACAACAATATAAAAACAGTTACATAGAAACTAGTAATGAATGAAAATGAGTAAAATGAAGTGTTAAAGGTTAGTACTATTAGTGGAGCAGCAGCACGCACAATCATGTGTGCTTACGGACTGTATCCCTTGCAGACTGTATTGATATATATTGATATATAATGTAGGAAGCAGAATATTGATAACAGAAAGAAACAACCCTTTTGTGTGAATGAGTGTAAATAGGGGAGGGAGGTTTTTTGGGTTGGTGCACTAATTGTAAGTGTATCTTGTGTTTTTTATGTGGATTTAATTTAAAAAAAAATAAAATAAAAAATTAAAAATAAAAAAAGATACCGATAATAAAAAAACCGATACCGATAATTTCCGATATTACATTTTAACGCATATATCGGCCGATCTAGTTTTTAGTATAAGTTTGCTGGTTTCAAGAAATGTAATGCCGAGCGCATATCATTATGTCAAGATAATGGCACTAGCATTTACTTCATTTAAAGGGAAACTTCGGTTTTTTTCAACCTGGGCCCTGTTTTCATAATTTTTTCTGTATATGTGAGTGCTGGATAAAACATTTTTTGAGGTCGCGCCAGTATTGAGCAGGGCAGGCAGCCTCCAGCCCAGCTAACGCTCGTACACAGGGCAACTGGCTCTCGTCAAAATTCGGCCTATAAACATGCATTTTTTTCACACTGACAGGCTCAGATAGTTACAATGAGTGTCCGACAACATACTAGAAAGGAGAAATTAACGTATGTCTCTACCTTTAGCTGGAGATCGCTGTTTGTTGTGAGCTGTGTCCAAATCTCACCACGCTACAAATCTCGTTCCGAAATCTCGCGATAACTGCAATTTCATCCACGTCGTCCACATCAGGCAAAAATTCAGCCATGACAGACAAACAAACAAACTTTTCTATAAAACTAAAATAACAGTCTTCGGTAATCCAACAGAAAATCACTTCAGTCATCTCTCTTCACCTCAGTCAGGTAACTGTTTTTCCACCGGTGTTTTGTCGCGAGTTATCGCGAGATTTCGGAACGAGATTTGTAGCGTGGTGAGATTTGGACACAGCTCGCAAAAAACAGCGATCTCCAGCTAAAGGTAGAGACATACGTTAATTTCTCCTTTCTAGTATGTTGTCGGACACTCATTGTAACTATCTGAGCCTGTCAGTGTGAAAAAAATGCATGTTTATAGGCCGAATTTTGACGAGAGCCAGTTGCCCTGTGTACGAGCGTTAGCTGGGCTGGAGGCTGCCTGCCCTGCTCAATACTGGCGCGACCTCAAAAAATGTTTTATCCAGCACTCACATATACAGAAAAAATTATGAAAACAGGGCCCAGGTTGAAAAAAACCGAAGTTTCCCTTTAAGAATATTTTTCAACATATTGAGCAAAAAGGTCTCTTTTTTTTCTACCAAGAAAAGTGCACTTGTTATTAGTGAGAATATACTTATTTTAAGGTATTTTGGGGTTCATTGAGGTTAGCTAATTTTACTTGTTCTGGAAAGTCTTGACAAGCCAAATTTTCTTGTTCTATTGGCAGATAATTTTGCTTACCTGTAGTTCAAATAAAATACCCCTCATTTTTGTGGTTTTTTTTCTTGTTTTTGAACACTGACTTTTTGCAGTGTGGCTGATACCGATATTAATCGGACACAATATCCCTAGTTATAGAGCAGACCTGGGCAAATTAAGGCCCAGTATTTCAATCTGGCCCATCGGACATTCCCAAATAATTTTTTTTAGATCTTTAAGATGGAAAGTGTCGCTGCCATTATGATGTGCAGTGATGTTTTCAAATGACCGTAAGTCTTGAACTACCATATTTTTCGGAGTATAAGTCGCTCCGGTTGAAAATGCATAATAAAGAAGGAAAAAAAACATCTAAGTCGCAATGGAGTATAAGTCGGATTTTTTTGGGGGGGGGAATGTATTTGATAAAAGCCAACACCAAGAATAGACATTTGAAAGGCAATTTAAAATAAATAAAGAATAGTGAACAACAGGCTGAATAAGTGTACGTTATATGAGGCATAAATAACCAACTGGTATGTAAACGTAACATATTATGGTAAGAGTCATTCAAATAACTATAACATATAGAACATGCTATACGTTTACCAAACAATCTGTCACTTCTAATCGCTAAATCCCATGAAATCTTATACGTCTAGTCTCTTACGTGAATGAGCTCAATAATATTATTTGATATTTTACGCTAATGTGTTCATAATTTCACACATAAGTCGCCCCTGAGTATAAGTCGCACCCCCGGCCGACTATGAAAAAAACTGCAACTTATAGTCCGAAAAATACGGTATGCTCTATAACAGGCCTGGGCAATTATTTTGACTGGGGGGCCAAATTTAGAGAAAGAAATGTGCCTGAGGGCCGGTATATCAATTTTTAGGAACACTGATGCGATGGCATTTGGTTGTGAGTTCAAACCCCGGCCGAGTCATACCAAAGACTATAAAAATGGGACCCATTACCTCCCTGCTTGGCACTCAGCATCAAGGGTTGGAATTGGGGGTTAAATCACCAAAAAGGATTCCCGGGCGCGGCACCGCTGCTGCCCACTGCTCCCCTCACCTCCCAGGGGGTGAACAAGGGGATGGGTGTAATGCAGTGGACACATTTCACCACACCTAGTGTGTGTCTGTGACAATCATTGGTACTTTAACTTTAATATTCAAAATTTTTTTTTTTAAACAAGCAAAACTTCCTACTCCTATTGGAACATGTTGAATAGAGAAACTGGAAATTGTGATGTATCATGTTGCATGCATGCATGTTCGAAATGAACTCAAAACTCTAGTAAACTCAACTCAAAAAACACTGACAGGGTGTTTGATTGTTTGTGCTCTGGCGCCATCTTTTGGACAAATTCGCTCAATGCAGGGGTTTGCGGCGTTCTTTTATTTATCGGTAGTGGTCTTTCCATGTGGTTGTATGTTCCCCCCGTGAGTGCGTGGGTTCCCTCCAGGTACTCAGGCTTCTTCCCACCTCCAAAGACATGCACCTGGGGATTGGTTGATAAGCCCTGATGTGTGAATGTTGTCTGTCTATCTGTGTTGGCCCTGTGATGAGGTGGCGATTTGTCCAGGGTGTACCTTGCTTTCCGCCCGAATGCAGCTGGGAAAGACTACAGCCACTCTAAGAGGTGCAATCGGTAGAAAATGGATGGATTCATCACTCCAAGCAACATTTATAAGTTTTACAACAGGGGTCACCAACCTTTTTGAAACCAAGAGCTACTTCTTGGGTAGTGATTAATGCGAAGGGCTACCAGTTTGATACACACTTAAATAAATAGCCAGAAATAGCCAATTTGCTCAATTTACCTTTAACTCTATGTTATTATTAATAATTAAGGATATTTACACCTAATTGAACGGTTTAAAAGAGGAGAAAACACGAAAAAAATGACAATTAAATTTTGAAACATAATTTATCTTCAATAATCATTACTAATTTTTCCTGATTAAGATTAATTTTAGAATTTTGATGACATGTTTTAAATAGGTTAAAATCCAATCTGCACTTTGTTAGAATATATAACAAATTGGACCAAGCTATATTTCTAACAAAGACCAATCATTATTTCTTCTAGATTTTCCAGAACAAACATTTTAAAAGAAATTCAAAAGACTTTGAAATAAGATTTAAATTTGATTCTACAGATTTTCTAGATTTGCCAGAATAATTTTTTTGAATTTTACTCATAATAAGTTTGAAGAAATATTTTACAAATATTCTTCGTCGAAAAAACAGAAGCTAAAATGAAGAATTAAATTAAAATGTATTTATTATTCTTTACAATAAAAAAATTTAAAAAAATTACTTGAATATTGATTTAAATTGTCAGGAAAGAAGAGGAAGGAATTTAAAAGGTAAAAAGGTATATGTGTTTAAAAATCCTAAAATCATTTTTAAGGTTGTATTTTTTCTCTAAAATTGTCTTTCTGAAAGTTATAAGAAGCAAAGTAAAAAAATTAATGCATTTATTTAAACAAGTGAAGACCAAGTCTTTAAAATATTTTCTTGGATTTTCAAATTCTATTTGAGTTTTGTCTCTCAGAATTAAAAATGTCGGGCAAAGCGAGACCAGCTTGCTAGTAAATAAATAAAATTTAAAAAATAGAGGCAGCTCACTGGTAAGTGCTGCTATTTGAGCTATTTTTAGAACAGGCCAGCGGGCGACTCATCTGGGGCCGTACTTATCAAGCTTCTTAGAGTGCCATTTTACACTTAAGTCCTGAGAATTTGCGAAATTTAGTCCTACTCTCAAACTTAAGAATAAAAGCTTTTTATCAACGTTCTTAAGTCTAAGAATCACTCCTACTCTCCACGATATTTAAGAGACCTTCAGAGGTGTCTTAAGTGGTTAGGAGTTGCCAGCAGGGGATGGCACTGAGGCGAGAGAGACGTGCGCGAACGTTCAGGGAACGGAACAATGTTGGTTTTTTTTTGATGACGAGCAGCTGATCAAACGGTATCGTTTAGACAGAGCGGATATTATTTTTGTCACAGATTTAATACTTTTCGATTCCTTGTTGATTTCTGCATGTGTCTGCAGTGGGCTAGTATATATATAGAGCCACCCACACCAGTTTCAAATTAGTTGCCTAATTAATGAATTGGAAAGAAAATGTTATGACAGTAGCGTATGTGTGTGGCCGTGAGGTGAGTGACGTCAGTGAGTGTGTGGGCGAGAGAAGAGAGGGAGCGGTAGCGTGAGTGCCGGCGGGGACTAGTTTGTTTTGTATTATTTTGTAGTTTATTGTCAAAATATACACTCCCATTGTCCACTTAAATATTTCCAAGATATTTATTTATTCTTAGACAACGGATTCCCTTCCGTGATTGGTCATTTCTATGGACACAGAAATGACGTCACCTAAAATTCCGTTTACGGCACATAGTAATGTCGTAATTCAGCTCTGAGTGTGACACTTAAGATTCAGTCCTACACTTCGCTGAAAGTGTGAGTAAGACGCTTGATAACTAACTTTTAAGTGCAGCTTTCAGCGAAGAATTTATTTACTCTTAAGTCAACTCTTAGCAGACTTCTTAGGAGTAATTCTAAGAAGCTTGATAAGTACGGCCCCTGGTCCTTACGGGCGACCTGGTGCCCGCGGGCACCGCGTTGGTGACCCCTGTTTTACAATATAACTAAAACTGTTTATACTTACTAAACCGTCTCATGTGTGATGTAGGAGTGTTTTTGTGCATATTTGTAGGTGCTATTGTAATGTAATGACGCTAGTGTCGTTAGCTCTAGCTAATATGCTAACACGTTTATGGGCACCTGTGTTCGTATTAACTTACAACGGCATTATTTTTGTTTTGTTTCAGTTTCACAAATTCCTCACTAAACTCACCATAGAGTTGTATTATTTTAAATGCAAACCAATATCATTCGATAATATCTTTTTTGCTGATATATAATATCGGATCAGGACACCCCTCCTATTATTTGTCTCCACCATGGGTGTCCTAAAAAATAGAAACTGTGGACACCCCTGCTTTAGACCGACTGGGCTCAGAATGGGATGGACTCACGGCGTTGTCAGGATGGAAGATGTAAGAGGCAGGGGAGTTGTCTACAATGATGACTTTGTTTAGGTCGCGACCCAGGCGACTTAAATCCTTGACGTAATTTCCTCGGTGGAAGACGCAGGACTCCCGAAAAAGGCGACAGCGGAAGGCTCCCCACTTGTCCAGGAGGTCAGAGACCGGGTCGGCATACTGTGTCGGGGAGAAGAGTGGACGGATGAGATGAATGATGTTCAACGTTAAACAGACATCTTACCTTGGCTAAACTGGCAGTGAACAGGACACACTCGAACATTTCTCCCATCCTCTTTAAGAACTCGTCTACATGAGGTCGCTTCAGCACATACACCTAGAAACCATAGCGAACGTTAGACCAGGAGGCATTGGAAAATGTTTCTGCAGACTTATTATGTGAACCTTTTCCATCCATCCCTATCAGGTTCACAGGAGGGCTGAAGCCTATACCAGCTGTATGTAAGGGTGTAACGGTACGTGTATTTGTATTGAACCGTTTCGGTACGGGGGGTTCGGTTCGGTTCGGAGGTTTACCGAACGAGTTTCCACACGGACATATTAAGTAGCGCAGCGCACGTTGTGTAAACAATGCACAGAGGCACAACACACGGCATGCTAGCAACGACCGGGCTACTACAACATGCAAAAGCCAGAGCTGGAAGACCCTCTTGCCTCGTTAAGATCTCCCGTTTGGGAACATTTGGGCTTCGCGGTGCGATACAACAATGGATAACATCGCTTCAACGAAGAGAAAGACGAACAAACACAGCTCCCACCGCATTCAAGCAGCCTCTCCTCGGCGAGTCAGGCAGGGCTAAAGCAATAACAAATGCCGTTGGTGTTTTTATAGCATCAGATTTAAGACCATATTGCATTAAAAACTAGATTTTGACCCACTTCTATGGTGGAAGAACATTGAGCCCATATATCCTTTTACTGCCAAGTTAGCCAGGCACTACCTCACCATACCTGCTAGCTCCGTGCCCAGTGAAAGGGTATTTTCCACAGCTGGAGACATTTTAACTGCAAGCAGGTCTGCTCTTTCTGCAGACAATGTGGATAAACTGATTTTTCTGGCTAAAAAACATGAACATTGAGTGAAAGTCACCAGGGTTAAAGGCTGGGGGGGGAAGAAAAGTTAATCTGAGGCTGAGTTGACTTGAAACTGTTTAATGTTGCACTTTTTGTATGTAGAAGAAAAGTTGTGTCATTTTATTTAATCTGAGCAACAACTTGAAGCAGTTTAATGTTGCACTTTATATGTGGAATTGTTGCACTTTATACGTAGAAAGGTTTTGTTAAGAAACCAATTCTGAGCCTTATTTATTTAGTTTTTATTTTATATATGTTGAATGCATTAACCCTGGCAATGGACCCTGTGTGTATATGTATGTTATTGTTATGCTTAGCATTCATGACTGCCTGCTGTTGCACTGATCAGCCTAGTGGTGGCTCACATCCATCACACACACAGCTATTTTAAAGCAATGTTAAAAGGATAAAGCCATTGTTTACAAATGTTGGTAAATAAATAACCATAAAATGTATATTTTGTTGTTCTCTTACTGTACCGAAAATTAACCGAACCGTGACCTCTAAACCGAGGTAGTACCGAACCGACATTTTTGTGTACCGTTACACCCTATGTTAACTTTTGACGCGTCTCAAATCATCTACACAACCATTCCAGAGAGCTGTAAGTGCATATGTAGCCAATGTTTCCCATACATGCATTTATGGCTCGTACTGACACTTTCAAATGAGTATGGTATCGGATATCAGTGTTTCCCATAAACTGCCAAGATACCTGTGGCGGTGGGGGCGTGGCTATGGGCGTGGTCACCATGACATCATCGACTAATTTACTACAATATGATTTTCTCTAAAAAGGCTAAAAAAATGTATACTTACTAATTAATAATAACAGTTTTGTTTTAAACGTCCATCCATCCATCCATCCATTTTACAATATAATTACAACACTTTATGTACATATTTATATACAGATTTGAACAATAAGTTATTCACTGAAATATATTTATTAATTGTGGTTCTTACAAAAAATATATCTTATAAAATATAAAAGCTAAAATGTCTCTTAAAGCTCTGCCCCTTTAATTAGTGCATACTAAATCATTTAACTTTAGCCTACTACTACAACCATATTATTTACCAGCAACATAAAGTGAAACAGAGGCAGAGGTGTCCTGCCACAGTCAGTAACAAATAAACAGAAAACAGTAGTGGTCAAATACAAATAAGGCAACAAGAGAAGTATCCTACACTTCTCTTTTGTAAAGTAAACAGCTAAATGGGCATATACATCAACTATTTGATTTGCCTGCGAAGCTGGACTAGACAAAAAAAATAAAATAAAAAAAATAAAAAAATAAAGTTTTTTATTTTTTTTATTTGTGGCGGACTTAATTCTTTCGTGGCGGGCCGCCACAAATAAATGAATGTGTGGGAAACACTGGATATAATGTTTTAGCATTGATGCATTTTTGGGATTTAACCCTAGTTTGCAGTCCTGTGGGAAACACTGCTTGAAGCTAAAATAAACTTGTAAATGACTGACATTGAAAAAGTGGGACTCATTCCTCCATCTTTTCTTCTCTTTGTGGTATTGGTGGCTGAGGGCCACGTTCCCGAACCAAGTCATCCAGAATAGGCTGGGCTTGTTACAACAAACCTATCCTGGATTACTTGAATCTGGCCCGGGCCCCTGGCAGGGCTTGTGTCTTTTAAGTGCCTTTCCCTGAAACCAGCTGGATGCAGCGGTTCGACAATTAAAATAAGGACGTGCTTTCGTGCCGACGAAGCATGGTTCTGGACGGGGGGGGGGGAGAAGATTTTCAGCAGGTGGAAGAGTGTGTGAGGCGTTACCTGGTGTACGGTTCCATCTATTTCCACGGGAATGATGAAATCTGCGTTGTTCACAGGCTGGGTGAAAAGAGGAAAGTGTATCAGAGGAGGACTTGAGAAACCGTTTATTTGAAGAAGCTCTTTGGGACCTACAAAAACTCTACACACTGCAAATACTGAAATCTAAGTAAGATTAAATATCTCAAATAAGGGTGATATTTGCTTATTTTCTGTCTGATAAGATAATTCTTCTCACTAAGTAGATTTTATGTTAGAGTGTTTTACTTGTTTTAAGTGTTTTGGTCCTAAATGATCTCAGTAAGATATTACAGCTTGTTGCTGAGATTTGATGACCTATATTGAGTAAAACATGCTTGAAACTAGAATATCAACTGTTGCAAAGCTGTGTCATCAATAGGGATGATGTTTGATAAGGAATGATCGAGTTTGAGTCTATTATCGAATCCTCGGACCGATTCCTTATCGATTCTCTTATGGAGTCCAGATAGGTTGTTGTATATGGAAAAAAACACACAATATTTGGTTTAACAAAAGCTCACTTTTATTATATAATAAAAAAATAAAATCTAATAAATAAATAAATATTGACTGTTACCCACCTAAAAAAATAAAATAAAATAAATAAATATTGACTGTTGTTACCCAAAGTATATTAAGTGGGATTTTTCAGAGAAACAAATATATACAGTAACACAAAAACAACCTGTCTCTGTGATCACTATAGGTGTATAAATAATAATGTAGTGTTAAATAAAATCAGTCCCTTGGGCACAAAACTGAAAATAATACAGCTCTCCAAAAAGTGCACTTCTGCTGCTATTGGAACATAACTGTTTGTTATGATGCTTTGACATTTTTGCACTTTATTTCTTTATTGAAAGAACATTCTATGAAGAGAAAAGTTGTTTGCAAATGTGGTTACAATGCTAATAAATGAAAAGTTAAAGCTAAAAAAATAAATACACTTTATTGAGTTAACATTATTTCTTTATGGGGGAAAAATGTTATGAGCTAGAGAATATAACAACTACACTACCCAGCATGCAACGGGAGTTACGAGCATGTTGCCACGCTGTGAAAGTAAACGTCAAGAACTCAGCCAACACGCCTCGTCTGCATTATTTATAATTAGACAGACAACACATCTACAGTGTGATTTTGTAACGTTTACAAGGAAAGAAAAACAAAAGTTCAAAAAGGGAGATATGTTGTATATATATGTATGTGCTGCGGTTGTTTTAAGAAGGTTGCGACAGCTGCCGTAAAGGAGGTGCGTTGCTAGCCTGGTTGCTATGTTTCCGGTTGGTCGTAAAAGTGTTGGTCATGTGTTTTACCCTGCTAAAATCTCTCAGTAAAGTTATTCGATGGATTATAGCTTTTGTTTTGAACTTTATTACACCTTGGAGCGCTTTTTCCCGTCCATTGTTTTCCTGCTTTCGCTATCTGCGCCTAATGACTGAGCTACGTGACGTCATTTATTGTGATGTCCCACGGAGCATTTCTGGTCGGGACGGGATTCGAATAAAGAATCAACTCTTTTCCTTTACTATAGTGGTCTCGATAACGAGTACCGGTTCTCAAAAAGGGATTCGAGTCCGAGGACTCGGTTCTTTTCTTATCAAACAACCGGGAAAACCGGTTTCGAGTATCATCCCTAGTCATCAACACTCACAGGTATAAAACTACTTTTTTAAAGTAATCATTTCTTACTTCAAGCATGAAAAAAAAATCATGATGCCGAGCGCATATCATTATGTCAAGGTAATAGCACTAGCATTTACTTCATTTAAGAATATCTTTCAACATATTGAGCAAAAAAGGTCTTTTTTTTTCTATCAAGAAAAGTGCACTTTTTTATTATAAGGTATTTTTGGGTTCATTGAGGTTAGCTAATTTGACTTGTTTTGGAAAGTCTTGACAAGCCGAATGTTCTTGTTCTATTGGCAGATAATTTTGCTTAGTTCAAATAAAATACCCCTAATTTTTGTATTATTTTTTTTCTTGTTTTTGAACACTTGACTTTTTGCAGTGTAGAAGAACAGTGTGGACTTAGGTTCCAGATCACAAACAATCCCCAAGAGATCCAAATCACAGTGGAATTTTGTAGAACTGACCTCAGTTGGTACTATGCCTACCTTAAAAGAGCTGTGAACTAGCGTCTCATCCAGGTCGATAACCACGCAGACCTTTCCAGAGTCTTTGGACTTGACTGGTGGCAGGAGCGGTTTCACCTGGATCAAAAACACCTCTCATTAGACACTAGGGGTGTAACGGTACACAACAAATTCGGTTCGGTACGTACCTCGGTTTAGAGGTCACGGTTCGGTTCATTTTCGGTACAGTAAGAAAACAACAAAATATAATATTTTTTGGTTATTTATTTACCAAATTTGCAAAATCTTCCACCAAAAATATTTTTCTTAGTGGAATATTTGATGTGAAGTAATCAGAACCTTGGATAGGTCAATAATTCATAATAACATTGATTTTGATTCAATATTATGTTTTGAGCAATGACAGTTTGAAAGAAAAAAAAACATCTTTGTTTTATTAGTCAACATTGCAACTTTTTCGAAATTACATTTAACCTTTAAGCTTTTTTATTTCACTTTTGTTATGTTTTTGTTTATTTTAATAGTATTTTTAGAATGTGCCGTGGGCCTTTAAAACATTAGCTGTGGGCCGCAAATGGCCTCCGGGGCACACTTTTGACAGCCCTGCTATAGATAATAAAAAATTGAATGTGATAAATCTATGGATAAAAGGCAGAGCCTGGCGACGCATGCCCGTTTATCATAACTCTCTCTCTCTCTCTGTCTCTGCCCCTCTCTCACCAATGCTGCTGCACGCACAATTAGTTTTGTTTTTAACCCCTTCTTAACCCTGAACGTATATTAAAAATACACGCAACCCTAACTCAAAATGCCGGACATTTGAGGCATTTAAGAAACTTCGCCCGGTGAAAAGAGGACGTATGGTCAGTCTATCCTAGCCCGTTAGCTGCTAGCATGCCGTGTGTTGTGCCTCGGTGTGCATTGTTTACACAACGTGCGGTACGCTACTAAATATGTCCGTGTGGATACACGTTCGGTACACCTCCGAACCGAACCGAAACCCCCGTAACGAAACGGTTCAATACAAATACACGTACCGTTACACCCCTTTTAGACACACGGTATGTTTCAACTAAAAAGGAAGGAATTGGAACGTTTAGATCACCTTGGAAACGGTGCCATTCTCCTCGACTAGCAGGGGGGCGTTGTTGTTCACCGGCGGAGGTTCTTGCTGGTCTCGGCACAGGCAGCAGGAAAAGATGGAAAATAAGCCACCACTTCGGGGCTTCTTGGTGGACAACGAGGGTGTGGAACCTGCAGAAGATGGGGGTGCTCAGCAAATTACAGTTGTGCAGACCAGTTAGCTCATCTTACTTCCATGGCATTCCAGTAGAACACAACCTCACCAGAGCCTCTGAATGCTATTAACACTCTTCCCTCACTTATTGTTGCCATTTGTTTTGCAGAACCACAAACAAACCACCGTCACCACCAAAAAACATGCCACCATGGCCGCTTCTCTGGTGGGCTGGACGTGATGGTATTACCAATACACAACACTCTTTCATTCCTGCTGCCTGTGCTTGCGCATTCAAATGCTGTCTGACCCTCCGCTAGCCTCTACAGCAAAACAGGAAGAGGAAGAAGGCGGGTATCAAAGCAGGAAGTGGCTTGTTCGAGCAGAACGGCAGTTTTATTATGTAGTGCGGACACGGGCTTCCTTGCCGGTACACTATTTTTAATACCGCAGGATTATTATTAGCAGAATATGTAGAAGAAAATAGTCACGAGAGACTCCCAAAAACAACAAAAAGTGTGAAATGAGCCACATGCAAACTTTTAATTGTGACCAAGCTGGAAAATGACTGGATCGTAACACGGTCTCTGCAGGTTTCAACAAGTCAAATGTAAGACTTTTAAAGACTTTTATATGCACTTTTTGTGTCTTTTTATGATCGTGGCCAATTTTATTGATCATATTAATTTTGAACAAATGAATGAAGTGCATTCTTACTCAACAGCCATACACGTCACACTAAGGGTGGCCGTAGAAACAACGGCAACACTGTCATAAACACGTGCCATATATTGAAACCACATTACACAAAAATGACAAACACATTTCGGGAGAATATTTGCACCGCGACACAACAGAACAAATACCCAGAATTCCCTGCAGTGCCAACTCTTCCAAGACTATTTTATTTGGTACAGGGTGTAATTATAAGTGTGACCAGTAGATGGCAGTCAAACATAAGAGATAAGCCTTAAAGAAACACCAACAACATTTTTAAATGTTCCATTCAAAATATAAAACATTACACACATCTATCAACATTTTTTAGTAGTAAATGTTTTGGTGCCATTTCTAATATAAAGTAGTGTAAAGTTCTTGATTATATCTGTCAGTAAACTCGCCATGAAAGCACTAAAACATACCGGTGTAGTGAGTTTACATTATTCACCCAAGGAACTTTAGTTATTAGAGAGTTCCGGTCGGACGGTTTTTCACGGGACACATTTCCGGTGTAATTCTTTCCGGATGAGGAGATGCTGCTCCGTTATTGATTGATGTAAAGTCTGAACGTCATTAAAACAGTTAGCTCCATCTTTTGACACTTCTTCCACTCTCATCCTTGCACGCTACACCGCTAGAACAAAGATGACGGGGAGAAGACGCTGTCCAAGGTGAGCCACGTAAATAAGACCGCCCACAAAACGGCGCATCCTGAAGCGACTGTCAGAAAGCGGCTTGAAGATGATCTGCAAAACATAATCTATGGTACATTTTGACCAAAGAACCACCATTACATGTTATGTAGACCACAAGGAAGTATTTTACATTTAGAAAATAATAATAATAATTAGAGCTGACCAATAATGGCTTTTTTGCCGATATCCGATATTCCGATATTGTCCAACTCTTTATTACCGATTCCGATATCAACCGATACCGATATATACAGTCTTTGAATTAACACATTATTATGCCTAATGTTGTTGTGATGCCCCGCTGGATGCATTAAACAATGTAACAAGGTTTTCCAAAATAAATCAACTCAAGTTATGGAAAAAAAATGCCAGCATGGCACTGCCATATTTATTATTGAAGTAACAAAGTGCATTATTTTATTTAACATGCCTCAAAACAGCAGCTTGGAATTTGGGAGGTTGAGGAGGTTGAGGTGGGCGGGGTTGGGGGTGTATATTGTAGCGTCCCGGAAGAGTTAGTGCTGCTAGGGGTTCTGGGTATTTGTTCTGTTGTGTTACGGTGCGGATGTTCTCCCGAAATGTTTGTCATTCTTATATGGTGTGGGTTCACAGTGTGGCGAATATTTGTAACAGTGTTAAAGTTGTTTATACGGCTACCATCAGTGTGACCTGTATGGCTGTTGACCAAGTATGCCTTGCATTCACTTGTGTGTGTGAAAAGCCGTAGATATTATGTGACTGGGCCGGCACGCAAAGGAAATGCCTTTAAGGTTTATTGGCGCTCTGTACTTCTCCCTACGTCCGTGTACACAGCGGCGTTTTAAAAAGTCATAAACTTTACTTTTTGAAAGCGATACCGGTCATTTTGAAAGCGATACCGATAATTTCCGATATTAGATTTTAAAGCATTTATCAGCCGATAATATCGGCAGTCCGATATCGTCGGACATCCCTAATAATAATAATACGACTCCTTTAATGCGCTCTATAATCAGGTGCGCCTTATATATGAAAAAATATTAAAAATAGACCATTCATCGGCAGTGCGCCTCATAATCCGGTCTGCCCTATGGTCCGAAAAATACGGTATATTTGCCGGGTCAAATTATTCATTATTTATTATTGGTCGACTTCAAAGTAATGCACTTTCCGGTCCAGTTTCTTAAATTTTGATTTGCCGAAAGTTTTTCCGATCACAAACACTGCATTTGTTTTCTTTTGTGTTATTTTTTTTATGAATTAAGTAACGTTTATGACAACCGTTTTCCAAAACACAATACAGAAGGTGAGATATAACAGGATAATGCATACATTTATAAGATGGCTAAGGTTATCCTGGGTAAATCCCACCTAAACGTATCCTTGTTCACACACACACACACACACAATGGTTGTGTCATAGTCACCTCCAGTGTTGCTTTGTGTGCAAGTTCTTAAATTTAACTTATCTGAACAATATCCAGTGTTGTGGTATTTCAATTAACTGGAATCCTGTGTGATGTGGGGCCCTATTGTAGTGAATCACACCTGAGCCATCATAAATTAATTAAATCTTTAATGGACACTTGAAAGTAAATAATGTGATAAAGAACATTTTACATCAATCTTTCAAGGGATCTAGATATCTGGTCAGGACACTCCTCACTCTTTTGCCTTCACCTTCATTGTCCATTCCTTTTTGGTGACTTTTAATACTCTGGACCTAGACGTTGAGTCCGCACATGGCGGACAATAACTGATACAGTCTGCTTTGCCAGTCCAAAAGCATTCGCCGTTTTCCGTAGTCTTCCCTCGACGGCCAGGTAATAGAAAGCACACGCTACCTTTTTTTAATCCCATCCACGGGAGCCCGCATTCTCGATGTCTCTCCTTCGACAAATGGACAAACTTTTTCTGTAAGTAGAATCACAGCTGGCCTGGACATTCGAAAGTTCTCTTGCCGTCTGATGACGCGCTAACTGTTCAAAGTCGGGACTTTGGGGACGTCTCTGCGCTGCTGACTTTTCCCCACTCAAGATGATCCCACTATGGACTGGACTCTCACACTATTAACTAGATCCACTCCAACGTCCATTGCAACACATCTGCAGCCCTCTCCAAGGTTTCTCATTGTATCCCACTGGGTTGAGTTTTTTCTTGCCCTGATGTGGGATCTGAGGCTTGTGCAGCCCTTTGAGACACTTGTGACTACAGGCTATATAAATCAACTTTGATTGATTGATTGATTTGTTTTGCTTTTCATGTTTTCAACTCACTTTTTGCAATTGAGCCATGACCAATTGTGCAAATTCGATGATCACCATCCACCCCCTCCAAATACAGTATATTTTGCATTCCTGTAAGGAACACTGATGATGGCCTCAGATTTAATTCAATAATTAATTCAACAATATATTGATTATTTGTAGCAGGCATGTGATTTGACCACAATGAAAAAGACTGAAAAAATTTCCGGGGGTCTGGGGGACGAAGGCCCCCAGCCAGGTCCAAGGCGGCGCCCTGGTGGGGGGACAAGGGGCGCAACGCCCCCCCGAAGCTCCTGGTTTTTCACCAATTTAACATGCTAAAATTAACAAAGACAGCACCATTTGAAGAAAATATTTTAGTGTTTAAAGACATGAAAACATCATTAATAGAACATACATAACCCAATTATAATAATGAATCACTGTATATGGTTCAGTCCCAATAGTATTTAGTCACTAATATTTACATCTTGTGTTCATTTCACATCCACAGGTGTCACATGGATCAGTGTTATTATCTACAGTTTATTTACAGTATTACCACATTACTTCAGTTCATGTAATGTAATGGAAACATTTCATTCTTTTCGCCAAAATAGGATATACATTTATTTTAAGATTAAGATTAAAGGCCTACTGAAACCTACTACTACCGACCACGCAGTCTGATAGTTTATATATCAATGATGAAATCTTAACATTGCAACACATGCCAATACGGCCGGGTTAACTTATAAAGTGACTTTTAAAACTTCCCGGGAAATATCCGGCTGAAACGTCGCGGTATGATGACGTATGCGTGTGACGAAGTCCGAGTAACGGAAGTTATGGTACCCGTAGAATCCTATACAAAAAGCTCTGTTTTCATTTCATAATTCCACAGTATTCTGGACATCTTTTGCAATTTGTTTAATGAACAATGAAGGCTGCAAAGAAGACAGTTGTAGGTGGGATCGGTGTATTAGCAGCGGACTAATTGTAGTACAATAATGTTCAATGTCATTTCTGTATTATTATTTATTTCACTATCTTCTTCTTTGCTATCACCTTTACCATCATATTTGTACATATCCTATTTGCTGATGTTGTTCTGTTTTTGTTGTGTTTGCTGTTGTTGTTGTCTCTCTGTCTTATCCCCCTCTTGTCCCCACAATTTCCCCCTCTATGCCTTCCTTTTTTTCCTCTTTATATCCCCTCCTGCTCCGGCCCGGCTGCACCAATTAATAATATAAATCCATTTAAGTCAAATACAAATAAGGCTACAAGAGAAGTATCCCACACTTCTCTTTTGTAAAGTAAATGTGTACAGCAGATATGGGCATCTACATCAACTATATGATTTGCCTGAGTAGCTGGACAGGACACAAAATTATTTTAAAAAACAACCGGGGATCGGACCCGGTAACCTCAAGTTGCTGTCACGGCCGCTTTACCAACTGAGCCGCGCCGCCCCAATAATATTGATAATGCTTGTACAAACCCCGTTTCCATATGATTTGGGAAATTGTGTTAGATGTAAATATAAACGGAATACAATGATTTGCAAATCCTTTTCAAGCCATATTCAGTTGAATGCACTACAAAGACAACATATTTGATGTTCAAACTCATAAACTTATTTTTTTTTTTGCATATAATAATTAACTTAGAATTTCATGGCTGCAACACGTGCCAAAGTAGTTGGGAAAGGGCATGTTCACCACTGTGTTACATGGCCTTTCCTTTTAACAACACTCAGTAAAGGTTTGGGAACTGAGGAGACACATTTTTGAAGCTTCTCAGGTGGAATTCTTTCCCATTCTTGCTTGATGTACAGCTTAAGTTGTTCAACAGTCCGGGGGTCTCCCTTGTGCTATTTTAGGCTTCATAATGCCAAACACATTTTCAATGGGAGACAGGTCTGGACTACAGGCAGGCCAGTCTAGTACCCGCACTCTTTTGCTATGAAGCCACGTTGATGTAACACGTGGCTTGGCATTGTCTTGCTGAAATAAGCAGGGGCGTCCATGGTAACGTTGCTTGGATGGCAACATATGTTGCTCCAAAACCTGTATGTACCTTTCAGCATTAATGGTGCCTTCACAGATGTGTAAGTTACCCATGTCTTGGGCACTAATACACCCCCATACCATCACACATGCTGGCTTTTACACTTTGCGCCTATAACAATCCGGATGGTTCTTTTCCTCTTTGGACATCCACAGTTTCCAAAAATAATTTGAAATGTGGACTCGTCAGACCACAGAACACTTTTCCACTTTGTATCAGTCCATCTTAGATTAGCTCAGGCCCAGCGAAGCCGACGGCGTTTCTGGGTGTTGTTGATAAACGGTTTTCGCCTTGCATAGGAGAGTTTTAACTTGCACTTACAGATGTAGCGACCAACTGTAGTTACTGACAGTGGGTTTCTGAAGTGTTCCTGAGCCCATGTGGTGATATCCTTAAGACACTGATGTCGCTTGTTGATGCAGTACAGCCTGAGGGATTGAAAGTCACGGGCTTAGCTGCTTACGTGCAGTGATTTCTCCAGATTCTCTGAACCCTTTGATGATATCACGGACCGTAGATGGTGAAATCCCTAAATTCCTTGCAACAGCTGGTTGAGAAAGGTTGTTCTTAAACTGTTCAACAATTTGCTCACGCATTTGTTGACAAAGTGGTGACCCTCGCCCCATCCTTGTTTGTGAATGACTGAGCATTTCATGGAATCTACTTTTATACCCAATCATGGCACCCACCTGTTCCCAATTTGCCTGTTCACCTGTGGGATGTTCCAAATAAGTGTTTGATGAGCATTCCTCAACTTTATCAGTATTTATTGCCACCTTTCCCAACTTCTTTGTCACGTGTTGCTGGCATCAAATTCTAAAGTTAATGATTATTTGCAAAAAAAAAAATGTTTATGAGTTTGAACATCACATCAAATATGTTGTCTTTGTAGCATATTCAACTGAATATGGGTTGAAAATGATTTGCAAATCATTGTATTCCGTTTATATTTACATCTAACACAATTTCCCAACTCATATGGAAACGGGGTTCGCATATCTTTCAAATGCAATAAACTTGTATTTCTCATTAATTTTAATATAGGAATTGGAATGACAATGTTTATATCCCCAAGTTAAATAAAAAACAAATAATAAAATATACTTTGTCAGCAACATTTTGCACTTGAATAAATATGACAGGTTAAAGCAATAACATATGTTAAAGAGGAGGCGGGGGCCCTGAAATATATGCATGCAAAACAATACCGTATTTTCCGCACCATAAGCCGCCCCGTGTTATAAGCCGCACATTCAATGAATGGCATATTTCAAAACTTTGTTTACCTATTAGCCGCCCCGTGTTATTAGCCGCACCTACACTGCGCTAAAGGGAATGTCAACAAAACAGTCAGATAGGTCAGTCAAACTTTAATAATATATTACAAACCAGCGTTCTAACAACTCTGTTCACTCCCAAAATGTAATGTGCAAATGTGCAATCACAAAAATAGTAACACTCAAAATAGTGCAGAGCAATAACAACATCAATAACTCAACGTTGCTCGAACGTTAATGTCACACAACACACAAAATAAACATTTAAAGCTCACTTTCTGAAGTTATTACTCATCCACAAATCCCTCGAATTCTTCTTCTTCGGTGTGCTTCACTTGTTTTTTGACACCATCTGTGATGTGGACGTGCATGCAGTCGTAGATCAACAGGAACGGCGCTGCGTGAAAAAAGTCACCCGGTCTCTTCGCGTAAACGTCTATCAACCACTCGCTCATCTTTTCTTCATCCATCCATCCCTTCCAGTTAGCTTTTATGATGACGCCGGCTGGAAAGTTCTCTTTTGGCAAGGTCTTCCTTTTGAATATCACCGTGGGTGGAAGTTTCTGGCCGTTAGCATGGCAAGCTAGAACCACAGTGAAGGACGACTTCTCATTCCCTGTGGTGCGAATATTCACCGTACGTGTTCCCGTTGTATCCACAGTGCGGTTCACAGGAATATCAAAAGTCAGTGGAACCTTGTACGCGTGTCTCTTAGTAGGAGACATTTTGTGGTCTTTACAGAAACACACAAATGAAATGAAAGGTAATATCCGCGCGCTTCTTCTTCTACGGGAGCGGGTGCTCACCTTGGCGGTTGCTTACAGTAGAAGAAGAAGCGCTTCCTCTTCTATGGGGGCGGTTGCTTACCGTAGAAGAAGAAGCGCTTCCTCTTCTATGGGGGCGGTTGCTTACCGTAGAAGAAGAAGCGCTTCCTCTTCTATGGGGGCGGTTGCTTACCGTAGAAGAAGAAGCGCTTCCTCTTCTATGGGGGCGGTTGCTTACCGTAGAAGAAGAAGCGCTTCCTCTTCTATGGGGGCGGTTGCTTACCGTAGAAGAAGAAGCGCTTCCTCTTCTATGGGGGCGATTGCTTACCGTAGAAGAAGAAGCGCTTCCTCTTCTATGGGGGCGGTTGCTTACCGTAGGAGAAGAAGCGCTTCCTCTTCTATGGGGGCGGTTGCTTACCGTAGAAGAAGAAGCGCTTCCTCTTCTATGGGGGCGGTTGCTTACCGTAGAAGAAGAAGCGCTTCCTCTTCTACGGGGAAAAAAGATGGCGGCTGTTTACCGTAGTTGTGAGACCTAAACTTTATGAAAATAAATATTAATATTAATCCATATATAAGGCGCACAGGGTTATTAGCCGCACTGTCAGCTTTTGAGAACATTTGTGGTTTTAAGGTGCGGCTTATGGTGCGGAACATACGGTAAATAAAAAGTCTTAAGTATTGACAAACAAAATTGCACTTCAATCTTGAACATGTAGGCAGGTGGAGTTGAACATGACTTAACTGACAATCAACATTTTTAAACAAAAGTGCAGAGTAACAATATTAACACTACTTTATAAGCAGATGTATTAACAGGTCATGTGCAAAAAATGTCAATAAAGTCTGGCAGATTCCTAGTGAGGAAAGACCGTCGTGACAACACGATTTGCACGTTTGCAGCGTTTTTAGAGAAGCTAGTTTTATAACAGTATTACATGTCTTCGGCGATGCATTTTTAACCACACTTTCTGGGAGCTCTGTTTTGTTTGCACTCACATGGCTTGTTCACTGAACGCTCCGGTGAGTGTGGCCTGTCAGGCGGGTGTGCAGGTTTATTGTAGTCGCACGCACTCGGCAAACGGACTCCTCAGTGTTGATAGGCTCATCTTGTTCCAATGGTTTAAACTGAAATATTCCCACAGTGATGCGATGGCATTTGGTTTCATGATCATTTTGTCAATTCACCCCCTTCTTTTCATTTCGCCACGGCAAAAACGCAAGCAGCTGCTGAAAGCGACGAAAAGCGTGAATGATCTGGAACAGTGGTTCTTAACCTGGGTTCGATCGAACCCTAGGGGTTCGGTGAGTCGGACTCAGGGGTTCGGCGGAGGTCAAGACACACCCGACTCATCGTGTAAATACAAACTTCTCCCTATCGCCGTATTACGGATACGGCAACAGCTGACTGATTTGCAGGTGTGTAATTTGTTGTGAGTTTATGCACTGTGTTGGTTTTGTTGTTTGAACAAGGTGATGTTCATGCACGGTTCATTTTATGCACCAGTAAAAAAACATGGTAACACTTTAGTATGGGGAACATATTCACCATTAATTAGTTGTTTGTTAACATGCAAATTAGTAACATATTGGCTCTTAACTAGTCATTATTAAGTACTTATTAATGCCTTATTCGGCATGGCCTTATTATAACCCCTAACCCTCTAACCCTGACCCTAACCAAATAGCTCTAAATTAAGTCTTTATTACTTAGAATATGTTCCCCTAGTATCCAAATAACTCTAAATTAAGTCTTTATTACTTAGAATATGTTCCCCTAGTGTCCAAATAACTCTAAATTAATTCTTTGTTACTTATAATATGTTCGCCTAGTGTCCAAATAACTCTAAATTAAGTCTTTGTTACTTAGAATATGTTCCCTTAGTGTCCAAAAAACTCTAAATTAAGTCTTTATTACTTATAACATGTTCCCCTAGTGTCCAAATAACTCTAAATTAAGTCTTTGTTACTTAGAATATGTTCCCTTAGTGTCCAAATAACACTAAATTTAGTCTTTATTACTTAGAATATGTTCCCCTAGTGTCCAAATAACTCTAAATTAAGTCTTTGTTACTTAGAATATGTTCCCCTAGTGTCCAAATAACTCTAAATTAAGTCTTTATTACTTGGAATATGTTCCCCTAGTGTCCAAATAACTCTAAATTAAGTCTTTGTTACTTAGAATATGTTCCCTTAGTGTCCAAATAACTCTAAATTTAGTCTTTGTTACTTAGAATATGTTCCCCTAGTGTCCAAATAACTCTAAATTAAGTCTTTGTTACTTAGAATATGTTCCCCTAGTGTCCAAATAACTCTAAATTTAGTCTTTGTTACTTAGAATATGTTCTCCATACTAAAGTGTTACCAAAAACATAACTTTGTCTTGAATTTGAAAAAACAAAAAACATTTTACTTTTCACTAAAGAAGGGTTCGGTGAATGCGCATATGAAACTGGTGGGGTTCGGTACCTCCAACAAGGTTAAGAACCACTGGTCTGGAAGCATGCAGATGCCGATTTATCGACGCTGGAAAAAATGCCCGACTTAATTTTCATTTATCGTTGGTTAATTGACTAATTGAATATGGGACCAGGCATTTGCACATCAACAACACTGAAATTGCAACTTTAAGTATGTATTGATACAATTAAAAAAACTAAATAAAAAATGATCTCCTCCACATAGATCCCATGACCCAGACACCACCGCTCTTATGTGCATTAAACCAGTGTTTTTCAACCACTGTGCCGCGGCACAGTAGTGTGCCGTGAGATACAGTCTGGTGTGCCGTGGGAGATTATCTAATTTCACCTATTTCGGGTAAAAATATTTTTTGCAAACCAGTAATTATAGTCTGCAAATTATGTACCGTTGTGGAGTGTCGGTGCAGTCTAGAGCTCGGCAGAGTAACCGTGTAATACTCTTCCATATCAGTAGGTGGCAGCCGGTAGCTAATTGCTTTGTAGATGTCGGAAACAGCGGGAGGCAGTGTGCAGGTAAAAAGGTGTCTAATGCTTAAACCAGAAATAAACAAAAGGTGAGTGCCCCTAAGAAAAGGCATTGAAGCTTAGGGAAGGCTATGCAGAACGAAACTAAAACTGAACTGGCTACAAAGTAAACAAAAGCAGAATGCTGGACGACAGCAAAGACTTACAGCGTGTGGAGCAGACGGCGTCCACAAAGTACATCCGTACATGACATGACAATCAACAATGTCCCCACAAAGAAGGATAGCAACAACTTAAATAGTCTTGATTGCTAAAACAAAGCAGATACTGGAAATACTGTTTAAGGAAGACATGAAACTGCTACAGGAAAACATCAACAAAACAGGAAAATCCACCAAAATAGGAGCGCAAGACAAAAACTAAAACACGACACAGGAAAACAGCAGAAAACACAAAATAAGTCACGGCATGATGTGACAGGTCGTGACAGTACACCTACTTTGAGACAAGAGCTCAGGGTTTCCCACACATTCATTTATTTGTGGCGGCCCGCCACGAAAGAATTACGTCCGCCACAAATAAATAAAAAAATTTAATTTTTTTTTAAAATGTATTTATTTTTTTTGTCCTGTCCAGCTTCTCAGGCAAATCATATAGTTGATGTAGATGCCCATATCGGCTGTTCAGATTGACTTTACAAAAGAGAAGTTTAGGATACTTCTCTTGTTGCCTTATTTGTATTTGACTTTATTAAATGTATTTATATTAGAAACACAACATGTGTATATAACAAAGGGTGCAAAGTCTGCAGGCAGTAGGAAACACATGGTTAAGTGTAGGGAGTAAAACTGATGGCAGTCTAAAGTTCAAGATTTTTGGAGCTCTTTGTTCAGTGGATCAGATGTTTGATGAAGCTCTGTGTCTATCTACCACCACTACTGTTTTCTGTTTATTTGTTACTGACTGTGGCAGGACACCTCTGCCTCTGTTTCACTTTATGTTGCTGGTAAATAATATGGTTGTAGTAGTAGGCTAAAGTTAAATTATTTAGTATGCACTAATTAAAGGGGCAGAGCTTTGAGACATTTTAGCTTTTATATTTTATAAGATACATTTTTTGTAAGAACCACAATTAATAAATATATTTCAGTGAATAACTTATTGTTCAAATCTGTATATAAATATGTACATAAAGTGTTGTAATTATATTGTAAAATGGATGGATGGATGGACGTTTAAAACAAAACTGTTATTATTAATTAGTAAGTATACATTTTTTAAGCCTTTTTAGAGAAAATCAAATCATTGTAGTAAATTATGCAAATTACTCGATGATGTCATGGTGACCACGCCCATAGCGACGCCCCCACCACCACAGGTATCTTGGCAGTTTATGGGAAATACTGAGAGCTATATTGATGCATGGTTGGTTATGGTTTAAAGTCATATCCAACAATTGCGACTTTTTACTGTCAACTAAATAAATAAATAAATAAATAAATAAATGGGTTATACTTGTATAGCGCTTTTCTACCTTCAAGGTACTCAAAGCGCTTTGACAGTATTTCCACATTCACCCATTCACACACACATTCACACACTGATGGCGGGAGCTGCCATGCAAGGCGCTAACCAGCAGCCATCAGGAGCAAGGGTGAAGTGTCTTGCCCAAGGACACAACGGGCGTGACTAGGATGGTAGAAGGTGGGGATTGAACCCCAGTAATCAGCAACCCTCCGATTGCTGGCACGGCCACTCTACCAACTTCGCCACGCCGCCCCCACGGAGTTTAATTTTTTAATGATTTCTGCTGGTGGTGTGCGTCCGGATATTTTCAATGAGAAAATGTGCCACGGCTCAAAAAAGGTTGAAAAACACTGCACTAAACAATTGGCGCAGCTGTGCAAATAAACTATAGCTGAATATTTTAAGTTCTGGACACAAATTCAATACATTTGCATTAGTTACGCTCATTAAACGATTATTTGAAGCAACACAATATAAATCGAAGCGTTTTCCAATCGATCAATTCTTTGCAGCCCTAATGAGTGTTGACAAGTAAGGTTTTTTGAACGTTCTGTAATGCTGCAATAATTATGACAATTTGTTTTGGTTTTTATTTCTTTCTTTTTTTTTACGTATTACTTAGTTATCATGTAATTCAAATAATTGAAGTATGTAAATTGCTAGTCTGTTCAACTTAAATGTCACACAATTACATAAAGAGAAAAAAAGGCATTTTAACCTATTGTTACTATAACAATCTACAAGGTTATTATAGTTGGCTTCGCTTTCTTCCCCTCCATTTATCTGCTTTCTTTTGTATTTCAAGTTATCATTACATATTTGTATTAGGGCTGCAACTAACAACTAATTTGATTATCGATTAATCTGTCGATTATTACTTCGATTAATCGATTAATAATCGGATAAAAGAGACCAACTACATTTCTATCCTTTCCAGTATTTTATTGAGAAAAAAAACAGCATACTGGCACCATACTTATTTTGATTATTGTTTCTCAGCGGTTTGTAAGTGTTGCAGTTTATAAATAAAGGTTTATAAAAAAAAATTTTTTAAAGTAGCCTCTGCGCATGTGCATAGCATAGATCCAACGAATCGATGACTAAATTAATCGCCAACTATTTTATAATCAATTTTAATCGATTAGTTGTTGCAGCCCTAATTTGTATTGTTGCATTTGAACAATTGCTGATAATAGAGGTAATTATTCTTATTATTCATTATCAATAGTGCTATTTCTATTGGTTTTTGTAGTGTAATAATGTTCATTGTTATTTCTGTATTATTTATTTCACTAACTGCTTCTTTGCTATCATTTTTACCATCATATTTGTATATATCCTATTTGCTGATGTTGTTCTGTTGTTATTGTTTTGTTTGTTGTTGTTGTTGTTGTCTCTCTGTCTTATCCCCGTAATTTCCCCCTTTGTCTTCCTTTTTTCCCTCTTTCTATCCCCTCCTGCTCCGGCCCGGCTGCACCAATTAATAATATAAATCCATTTAAGTCAAATACAAATAAGGCAACAAGCGATGTATCCCACACTTCTCTTTTGTAAAGTAAATGTGTACAGCCAATATGGGCATCTACATCAACAATATACAGGACACAAAAAAAAAGAACAAAAAAAAAGGCATTTTCCCTCCCCCAATTTTTTTAAGTACCATTTTGGGCACCATTTGGGCACAGGCACCATTTTTAAAGTTCTGATTTGGCACTAGAAGGGGTGTAACAATATGAACATGTCATACCACGGTTATTGTGAGCAAAATGATCACGGTTATCATGGATATCATTACTATCGCGGTATTGTTGAATGTGCTCGAAAAGTACTTCTACACACAGTCAAAATGTTTGGATTTTTTTTAAATGACTTAAAAAAAAACTGTTGGTTAAGCCCACTATTTTACATGTTTTGTGTTTCTCATGCTTCATTGTGTTTGTGTTCTGGCGGGCGTTGTGGTGTCCTCCTCTGTTCAGTAGTCCACGAACACAGCGTAAAAAAACCTCTGTCATATTCCTCCGAGTATATATTGATCGCCTCGTATTAAAAGAGCACAGCTTGTAGGTTCAATGTGCACAATTGAATAGCTTAGTTGCATAGACAGCAATGGTTCTATACATTTAGATTGGGGTATGTTGTTTCTTAAAGGGGAAATATGTTAATTTCTCTTGTATCCATTGGTTTCATTTTAGCGAGATAGCGCCAGTTGAGCAGACTACAACTACCAATCGCGGTTTTTTTTCGATAAGTTTGATCGAAAACGGTAATACTAACCGTTGAGTTTTACTGTGATAATTATTACCGAATATTTCGAGCTATAAGCTGGTACTTTTTTTCCAACGCTTGGAACCCTGCGGCTTATAAAACGGTGTGGCTAATTTATGGATTTTTTCTTGCTTAACGGCCATAATGTTTTGTATTCAACAAATAGTTTTCCTTTGACCCTGACAAAGACTCTGAAAAGATGTGTTATTATTCGTTCAATGCAAGTGCTGCTGTTTGACAATGTACTTTTTGTTGCTCAAAAATAGATAGATAGATAGATAGATAGATAGATAGATAGATAGATAGATAGATAGATAGATAGATAGATAGATAGATAGATAGATAGATAGATAGATAGATAGATAGATAGATAGATAGATAGATAGATAGATAGATAGATAGATAGATAGTACTAAAGGTTCATTATGTCTTCTTATTCATATACTTTTTGAAATGTTCTTGTAATCAGACAACATTTTCGGTATATGTAAATAATCCATCTAATATACAGAAAATATTGTCTGATTACAAGATATTGTCTGATTAGTATATTTGTCCATAGCATTTCTGTTCGAAAGGATTCTTCATTCATTACTCTAAGCAACGTTTGTAAGTTTTACCATATACCGTATTCTCCGGACTATAGAGCACATCGGTATGTAAGCGGCACTCACTACATTTTTGAAGAAAAAAATATATTTTTCCATATATTAGCTGCACCAGGACCTGCGATAAGGTGGCGACTTGTCCAGAGTGTACCATGCCTTCCGCCTGAGTGCAGCTGGTATAGGCTTCAGCCCCCCCAGGCGGTAGAAAATGGATGGATGGGTAGCAGCACCGGATTATAAGCCGCAGACATATATGTTGTGAAATTAGTTATTTACACAGAAATATTTTGTAAATGTTTATTAACATACGTTAATAGTTTCCAAATGGTGCCTGTAACACGGCAGTAAAAGAGCTGATCAAACAAAATAGAAGTCATCGTCATGGACCCACTAGCTGCGGAAGCTAGCTCTCCAATCAGCTAAACAGACTCAATAACTCCACGGTGACGTTTTGGTGAATTTACTGAAGAATTTGTGAAACTGAAACAATTCAAAAATAATGTTGTATGTTAATATTACTAACACAGACACTTGGAGTCGCAACACATTAGCATATTAGCTCAAGTTAATAACGCTTGAATAATTCCATTACGATAGCACGTACAAACACGCATGAAAACACTCCTATAGACATCACACATGGGACGGTTAAGTAAGTATGAATACTTTTAGTTATATCTGTTCTATAGAATCTATAGGAGTAGAGACACTATGGACAACTAGAAGACGGAACGGGCACTTGTACTTCTGGTTCAAAGCAGGGACGGAAGGAAATACTGTAGACGTTCACCCAGCAGCATCTACAGTGAGCGAACTCGTCTAAAATATACCGCAATAGCACAAACAATAACACACTTTTTCAATGTCTTTGCTTGTGTTTAATAAAAACTATTTGTTAAACACAAAACATTATGATTGTTAATAAACATCTAGAAATTAGCTGCACCTTTGTATACGCCGCAGGGTCAAAGCGTAGCTAAAAAGTAGCGGTTTAGAGTCTGGAATTTACGGTAACTCAAAAAATTCGTACTTACTAAACCGGTGGTCCCCAAACTACGGCCCCGCGGGCGAAGTTAAAAAAAAAAAAATACATAAAATTAATGTTTGTTGAAAAAATCTGTCTTTTCTAATCCATTTTCTACCGCATGTTACTCTCGGTGTCTCTTAGCCGCTTAGGCAAATCATATAGTCTAAAAATGCATTTTCCCATTGATAACGTGACATCATCGCGCTCGGAATATATATATATATATATATATATATATATATATATATATATATATATATATATATATATATATATATATATATATATATATATATATATATATATATATATATATATATATATATTAGGGCTGCAAATAACGATTAATTGGATAATCGATTAATCTGTCGATTATTACTTCGATTAATAATCGGATAAAAGAGACAAACTACATTTCTATCCTTTCCAGTATTTTATTGAAAAAAAACAGCATACTGGCACCATACTTATTTTGATTATTATTTCTCAGCTGTTTGTACATGTTGCAGTTTATAAATAAAGGTTTATTTAAAAAAAATAAAATAAAAAAAAAAAAATAATTTTCTTTAAAAGCTTCTGCGCATGCACATAGCATAGATCCAACGAATCGATGACTAAATTAATCGGCAACTATTTTTATAATAGATTTTAATCGATTTTAATCGATTTAATCGATTAGTTGTTGCAGCCCTAATATATATATATATATATTTATATATATATTTATATATTTATATATATTTATATATATATTTATATATATTTATATATATATATATATATATATATATATATATATATATATATATATATATATATATATATATATATATATATATATATATATATATATAGTCAAGGTTTCTGTGGTTTGTCCGTTATACAGTGCTCAATACCGGGGTAGAGCAGAATATACGTTAGGTCAGGAAAAAACACAGAGGCTATTTCATCCCTACAAGCCTGTTTCGCAGGTTTCCCTACTCTTCAGGGGATTTTATAATATATAATATAATAAAATCCCTTGAAGAGCAGGGAAACCTGGCTTGTAGGGATGAAATAGCATGGCCATCGGCCAGAATTTTTTAACCCAATGCGGCCCCCCAAAGTCAAAAAGCTTGGGGACCCCTGTACTAAACCATCCCATGTGTGATATCTGCAGAAGTATTATCATGCATATATGTATATGCTATCGTAATGTAGTCACGCTTGTGTCGTTAGCATTAACGAATATGCTAACATGTTTACAAGTGTCTGTGTTAGTATTATTTTCATGAGGTTTCCTGCAGCATCATACACTTATGTGTAAAGGTGTTTTCATGAGGTTTCCTGCAGCATCATACACTTATGTGTAAAGGTGTTTTCATGAGGTTTCCTGCAGCATCATACACTTATGTGTAAAGGTGTTTTCATGAGGTTTCCTGCAGCATCATACACTTATGTGTAAATGGTTTTCATGAGGTTTTCAAAAATAAAGCTCTCTTGAGGAAAGTGTACCCCTGGGAAAATGTATTCATAATTTATAATATTTGTATTCAAGTTCATAGATGATTTGATATTTATATTCTAGTTGAAAACAGCCCTGTGAGGAATTTATAGTAAAGTTCATAAAAAGTTAATAGAATTAAAATTGATGGAGAATGTCAGACTATTTCATTCGGAAAGACTGTAGGTTAGCTAGCTCATTTAAAATATCCTAAACTTTTTTTTGACCCTGCCTCTTAAAAGAATCGGAATCGAGAATCGTCAGGAATCGGAATCGAAACAAAGAATCGGAATCGTTCGAATTCAAACGATACCCAACCCTAGTTACAAGCGCTTGTCTTTAAGATCTATATGAGTTTGCAGGCTTGGACAGATGAAAAAAAAAAAACAAAACGTTTGCTTGTTCCTTGATGGGATGGCAGGGATAATGACTGAGGCCTCGTTTACACTAAGCCGGATCAGGTTATCCAGGGTAAACCACACCTAACCTTATCCGTGTCCACACACACAACAATGCCACCGTTTAAAAAGACCCCCGCCCTCCTCCGTCCGCCGGCGCAACGCGACCTAGTACGCATGCGCGGAAAATGCGCACGTCATAGTCACCTCCAGTGTTGCTTTGTGTGCAAGTTCTTAAATGTAACTTATCTGAACAATATCCAGTGTTGTGGTATTTCAGTTAACTGGAATCCAGTGTGCTGTGGGGCCCCTTTTGTAGTGAATCACACCTGAGCCATCATAAACTAATCAAATCTTTATTAGACACGTAAACAATGTGATAAAGAACATTTAACATTAATCAATCTAGGGATCTAGATATCTGGTCGGGACACTCCTCACTCTTTTACCTTCACTTTCATTTGCCATTCGTTTTTGGTGACTTTATATACTCTGGACCTAGACGTTGAGTCCGCGACATACATGGCGGACAACAACTGATACAGTCTACTTTGCCAGTCCAAAAGCATTCGCCGTTTTCCTCGACGGCCAGGTAATACAAAGCACATGCTACCTTTTTTATCACATCCACGAGAGCCTGCATTCGCGTTGTCTCTCCTTCGACGAATGGACGAAGTTTTTCCGCTAAGTAGCATCACAGCTGAGAAGTGTTGTATCCCAAATAGCTGCAATCGCTTTCTCTTAAAGGCCTACTGAAATGAATTTTTTTTATTTAAACGGGGATAGCAGATCTATTCTATGTGTCATACTTGATCATTTCGCGATATTGCCATATTTTTGCTGAAAGGATTTAGTATAGAACAACGACGATAAAGATTGCAACTTTTGGTATCTGATAAAAAAAAGGCTTGCACCTACCGGAAGTAGCGTGACGTAGTCAGTTGAACATATACGCAAAGTTCCCTATTGTTTACAATGATGGCCGCATGAAGTGAGAGAGATTCGGACCGAGAAAGCGACAATTTCCCCAGTAATTTGAGCGAGGATGAAAGATTTGTGGATGAGTAAAGTGCAAGTGAAGGACTAGTGGGGAGTTGAAGCTATTCAGATAGGGAAGATGCTGTGAGAGCCGGGGGTGACCTGATATTCAGCTGGGAATGACTACAACAGTAAATAAACACAAGACATATATATACTCTATTAGCCACAACACAACCAGGCTTATATTTAATATGCCACAAATTAATCCTGCATAAAAACACCTGCGTGTTTGTTATGCTAGCTCCTAGCTCCTCTGCTAGCTCCTAGCTCCATAGAACACGCCAATACAATTCAAACACCTGATCAACACACACAATCACTCAGCCCAAAAGACCGTTTACCTAACCCAAGGTTCATAAAGCTTATATATTTTTAAAAAGTTACGTACGTGACGCGCACATACGGTCAAGTTATCGAATGTTTAGCAGCCAAGGCTGCATACTCACGGTACCTGATATTCAGCTGGGAATGACTACAACAGTAAATAAACACAAGACATATATATACTCTATTAGCCACAACACAACCAGGCTTATATTTAATATGCCACAAATTAATCCTGCATAATAACACCTGCGTGTTTGTTATGCTAGGTCCTAGCTCCTCTGCTAGCTCCTAGCTCCATAGAACACGCCAATACAATTCAAACACCTGATCAACACACACAATCACTCAGCCCAAAAGACCGTTCACCTAACCCAAGGTTCATAAAGCTTATATATTTTTAAAAAGTTACGTACGTGACGCGCACTTACGGTACGGTACGTGTTATGCTAGCTCCTAGCTCCTCTGCTAGCTCCTAGCTCCATAGAACACGCCAATACAATTCAAACACATGATCAACACACACAATCACTCAGCCCAAAAGACCGTTCACCTAACCCAAGGTTCATAAAGCTTATATATTTTAAAAAAGTTACGTACATACGCAAAAAAAAGCCAAAGCTGCATACTCACAGTAGCACGTCTGCGTCTTTGTCATCCAAATCAAAGTAATCCTGGTAAGAGTCTGTGTTGTCCCAGTTCTCTACAGGCGTCTGTGTATCCAAATCAAAAGTCCTCCTGGTTAGAGTCTCTGTTATCCGAGTTCTTCCATCTTGACTGCATCTTTCGGGAATGTAAACAAAGAAGCGCCGGCTGTGTACTGTTGTGGCTGACTACGTTCGAAAAATACGTCCATTTCGCACCGACAACTTTCTTCTTTGCTTGCTTGGCTTCCTTCTCCATAATGCAATGAACATGATTGAAACAGATTCACGAACACAGATGTCCAGAATACTGTGGAATTATGAAATGAAAACAGAGCTTTTTCGTATCGGCTTCAATGTGGAAGGCATACCCGTGTTCGCCGGGCTACGTCACACGCATACGTCATCCTCAGAGGCGTTTCGAACCGGAAGTTTAGCGGCAAATTTAAAATGTCACTTTATAAGTTAACCCGGCCGTATTGGCATGTGTTATAATGTTAAGATTTCATCATTGATATATAAACTATCAGACTGCGTGGTCGGTAGTAGTGGCTTTCAGTAGGCCTTTAAGGAATTCATGTGTGATTTCCACAAGCGTCTGTACATGTAGAAGGTGAAACACGGGCATGTCTGGATTAGGGCTGGGCGATATATCATCGAATATACTCGATGTATCGCAGGTTTGTCTCTGTGCGATATAGAAAATGACTATATTGTGATATTCGAGTACACGTTCTCACGCAGTTGCTTTTAGCTGCGGGCATTACACTTCAGGCGTTTCTCACGCGTTCTTGTCTCTCCTTCTCACAGAGACATAAAACAAGCGCACCTTCTTACATACGTCACACACTGTCGCGCGTGCAACGCCATACGCCCTCGCGGAGCAGAGAGGCAGAGACATTGTGATAAAATGGCAACCAAGGTAATCAGAAAGGTTAACCAACGAACGAGATTTCTCTACAGAATTTCCTCTCTGGTCAACAAAACCACCTTGAGGATTCTGGCGGGAACTCTCGTTCAACCCTTTTTCGATTACGCATGCATGCACCTCCTGGTATTCTAGCACCTCCAAAACCCTCAAATCTAGACTCCAAACATCCCAGAACAAGCTAGTCAGGTTACTTTTAGACCTCCACCCCAGATCCCACCTCACTCCTAGCCACTTCTCTAAAGTGGGCTGGCTCAAGGTGGAGGACAGAGTTAAACAACTTGCACTGAGCCTAGTCTATAAAATCCGCTACACCTCCCTGATACCGAAGTACATGTCAAACTACTTCCTTAACGTAAATGACCGCCATAACCACAACACCAGGGGGAGCTCCACTAACCACGTTAAACCCAGATTCCGAACTAACAAAGGTCTTAACTCATTCTCTTTATATGCCACATCAATGTGGAATGCGCTCCCAACAGGTATAAAAGAAAGGGCATCTCTATCCTCCTTCAAAACCGCAATAAAAGTTCACCTCCAGGCAGCTACAACCCTAAACTAACACCCTCCCCGGATTGCTAATAATCAAATGTAAACAATCAAATGCAGATACTTTTTCTTTTTCTTTTGCCTTCTGATCTCTCTCTCTCTCTCTATGTCCACTACTTGATGTCCATATCCCCCCCCCACCCCCCCACCCCTCTCTCCACACCCCTGATTGTAAATAATGTAAATAATTCAATGTGATTATCTTGTGTGATGACTGTATTATGATGATAGTATATATGATAGTATATATCTGTATCATGAATCAATTTAAGTGGACCCCGACTTAAACAAGTTGAAAAACTTATTCGGGTGTTACCATTTAGTGGTCAATTGTACGGAATATGTACTTCACTGTGCAACCTACTAATAAAAGTCTCAATCAATCAATCAATGGCTAACGATGTTGAACAGAATACTGTAATATGTCAAGTATGCGGCAAAAGCGTTGCTACAAAAAGTAGCATTACTGCTAATGTGTGGCATCATTTGAAAAGTCACCCGCTAGAGAATGAAGAGTGCTTGAAACTCCGCATGTCAACATCTCCGTTCGGTGCCACACCCACAAAATGCCCAAGCAACCATTTCCACATCAACACCGTATGAAAAAAATAGTCGACAACAGAAGGAGATAACGTCCGCAGGAACCTACCACATAGCGAAGGACATACACTATTTGATTTCCTATTATGCAGCTCATTTTTATTTGACAGTTATTTAAATATCTTGTGACATCATGCACAAAAGTGCACTTTATTTGTTTTGAACTATTGTAGTGGCGTTCTGTACAAAAAGTGCACTTTAATTTAGTGTTGTTTTGATATGTCATCTTAGTGACATCATGCACAAAAGTGCACTAGTAGCTTGTTTTAAAATGTCTCTGACAATCTTGCACTTTCTGTTTTGAAATGACATGAATGTTTGTGCCACTGCTTAATAAATACAGTTTTGGTCAATTGACTTAGTTGTGATTTCCCTCTCTGCATGAAAGTTTAAAATGAGCATATATTAATGCAGTATGAAGAAAAATGTTTTAAAGTAGACACATAGAATCATCATACTGCTGTGATTACATGCATCAAGTGTTCATTTAAGGCTAAGGAAAAATATCGAGATATATATCGTGTATCGTGACATGGCCTAAAAATATTGAGATATTAATAAAAAGCCATATCGCCCAGCCCTAGTCTGGATGACTCGCCTCCATATTTCCAGTGGTTACACTCCAAAAAGTCAGTGTTCAAAAACAAGGAAAAAAAAATACAAAAATGAGGGGTGTTTTATTTGAACTAAGCAAAATTATCTGCCAATAGAACAAGAAAATTTGGCTTGTCAAGACTTTCCAAAACAAGTCAAATTAGCTAACCTCAATGAACCCAAAAATACCTTAAAATAAGTATATCTCACTAATAACAAGTGCACTTTTCTTGGTAGAAAAAAAAAAAAAGAGACCTTTTTGCTCAATATGTTGAAAAGTATTCTTAAATTAAGTAAATGCTAGTGCCATTATCTTGACATAATGATATGCGCTCGGCATTATGATTTTTTTTTTCATGCTTGAAGTAAGAAATTATTACTTTAAAAAAGTAGTTTTATACTTGTGAGTGTTAATCGCAACAGTTGATATTCTAGTTTCACGCATGTTTTACTCAATATAGGTCATCAAATCTCAGCAACAAGCTGTAATATCTTACTGAGATCATTTAGGACCAAAACACTTAAAACAAGTAAAACACTCTAACATAAAATCTGCTTAGTGAGAAGAATTATCTTATCAGACAGAAAATAAGCAAATATCACCCTTATTTGAGATATTTCATCTTACTTAGATTTCACTTTTTGCAGTGTAGCTCCGAGCTACGAAACCGCTTTATTATGAAGCTGGCTGTGGCGCGTTCTTTCTGACGTCACTTCCTTTGTGGGGCGTGGTCTTTCTGGCGTCACTTCCTCCCCGAACTCACTTTGTAAACAATCAATGAGTCCATACAAAGCTAAGAGCCGGACATTCAAGAATTACACGGCACACTTACCCGTGTAAAAATGTGTCCGAGGAGGGGGACCTTAAACGCTGGTTTAGCGTGGCTGAAACGGGGCTTAGGCTAAATAATTATTCGTTTAAGGCAGACCTGGGCAAATTAAAGCCCGGGGGCCACATGCGGCCCATTCAGCTTTTCAATCTGGCCCGCCGGACATGCCCAAATATTTTTTTCAGATCTTTATGATGGAAAGTGTAGCTGCCATTATGATTTGCAGTGATGTTTTCTAATGACCGTAAGTCTTGAACTATACAAAGTATTTAAATGGTTGGAATCTGTGCTTTTGCATGATATACTAGTTACTATGGTCATCTAATTAGTTACTATGGTAATGTAAGTCACAGCAGCTCAGACGAGGCACCAAGCAGTGTGGGTGGGGAGCGTTTCCACAGAGTGTTTCCAGAGCCTGAAAAAGTGGGTGTCAGAGACAGACGTGGAAGGATATTTTTACAACAGAGTTCTAAAGCTTAGTGATACATCTGATATATCAGATCGTAGGTGGGGTTTTTTTACCCTTAGCGTTCATATTTCAAAGTTTGTTGCGTTTCCCTTAATTGTAAAATATGTGGATGGAGTGGGTGCGTGACGTTCTTTTGTTGTCAATATTCAGTGTTTTATCGTTCATAGTCAATATTGTAAATACCCCATTCTTTGCTTTCATGTACAAACCCCGTTTCCATATGAGTTGGGAAATTGTGTTAGATGTAAATATAAACGGAATACAATGATTTGCTAATCCTTTTCAAGCCATATTCAGTTGAATGCACTACAAAGACAACATATTTGATGTTCATTTTTTTGCAAATAAAAATTAACTTAGAATTTTATGGCTGCAACACGTGCCAAAGTAGTTGGGAAAGGGCATGTTCACCACTGTGTTACATGGCCTTTCCTTGTAACAACACTCAATAAACGTTTGGGAACTGAGGAGACACATTTTTGAAGCTTTTCAGGTGGAATTATTTCCCATTCTTGCTTGATGTACAGCTTAAGTTGTTCAACAGTCCGGGGGTCTCCCTTGTGCTATTTTAGGCTTCATAATGCGCCACACATTTTCAATGGGAGACAGGTCTGGACTACAGGCAGGCCAGTCTAGTACCCGCACTCTTCTACTATGAAGCCACGTTGATGTAACACGTGGCTTGGCATTGTCTTGCTAAAAATAAGCAGGGGCGTCCATGGTAACGTTGCTTGGATGGCAACATATGTTGCTCCAAAAGCTGTATGTACCTTTCAGCATTAATGGCGCCTTCACAGATGTGTAAGTTACCCATGTCTTGGGCACTAATACACCCCCATACCATCACACATGCTGGCTTTTACACTTTGCGCCTATAACAATCCGGATGGTTCTTTTCCTCTTTGGTCCTGGAGGACACGACGTCCACAGTTTCCAAAAACAATTTGAAATGTGGACTCGTCAGACCACAGAACACTTTTACACTTTGTATCAGTCCATCTTAGATGAGCTCAGGCCCAGCGAAGCTGACGGCGTTTCTGGGTGTTGTTGATAAACGGTTTTCACCTTGCATAGGAGAGTTGTAACTTGCACTTACAGATGTAGCGACCAACTGTAGTTACTGACAGTGGGTTTCTGAAGTGTTCCTGAGCCCATGCGGTGATATCCTTTACACACTGATGTCGCTTGTTGATGCAGTACAGCCTGAGGGATGGAAGGTCACGGGCTTAGCTGCTTACGTGCAGTGATTTCTCCAGATTCTCTGGACCCTTTGATGATATTACGGAGCGTAGATGGTGAAATCCCTAAATTCCTTGCAATAGCTGCTTGAGAAAGGTTTTTCTTAAACTGTTCAACAATTTGCTCACGCATTTGTTGACAAAGTGGTGACCCTCGCCCCATCCTTGTTTGTGAACGACTGAGCATTTCATGGAATCTACTTTTATACCCAATCATGGCACCCACCTGCTCCCAATTAGCCTGCACACCTGTGGGATGTTCCAAATAAGTGTTTGATGAGCATTCCTCAACTTTATCAGTATTTATTGCCACCTTTCTCAACTTCTTTGTCACGTGTTGCTGGCATCAAATTCTAAAGTTAATGATTATCTGCAAAAAAAATTAAAATGTTTATCAGTTTGAACATCAAATATGTTGTCTTTGTAGCATATTCAACTGAATATGGGTTGAAAACGATTTGCAAATCATTGTATTCCGTTTATATTTACATCTAACACCATTTCCCAACTCATAGCCTACCATAAAAGTGGGTGACATTGTTATCACCAGGAAAGATGAGGTCACCTACCTAGGTTCCATTCTAGAGGCTAACCTTTCCTGTGATAAAATGGCAACCAAGGTAATCAAAAAGGTTAACCAACGAACGAGATTTCTCTACAGAATCTCCTCTCTGGTCAACAAAAGCACCTTGAGGATTCTGGCGGGAACTCTCGTTCAACCCTTTTTCGATTACACATGCACCTCCTGGTACCCTAGCACCTCCAAAACCCTCAAATCTAAACTCCAAACATCTCAGAACAAGCTAGTCAGGTTACTGCTAGACCTCCACCCCAGATCCCACCTCACTCCTACCCACTTCTCTAAAGTGGGCTGGCTCAAGGTGGAGGACAGAGTTAAACAACTTGCACCGAGCCTAGTCTATAAAATCCGCTACACCTCCCTGATACCGAAGTACATGTCAAACTACTTCCTTAACGTAAATGACCGCCATAACCACAACACCAGGGGGAGCTCCACTAACCACGTTAAACCCAGATTCCGAACTAACAAAGGTCTTAACTCATTCTCTTTCTATGCCACATCAATGTGGAATGCGCTCCCAACAGGTATAAAAGAAAGGGCATCTCTATCCTCCTTCAAAACCGCAATAAAAGTTCACCTCCAGGCAGCTACAACCCTAAACTAACACCCTCCCCGGATTGCTAACAATCAAATGTAAACAATCAAATGCAGATAGTTTTTCTTATGCCTTCTGATCTCTCTCTCTCTCTCTCTCTCTCTCTCTCTCTCTCTCTCTCTCTCTCTATATATATATATATATATATATATATATATATATATATATATATATATATATATATATATATATATATATATATATATATATATATATATATATATATATATATATATATATATGTCCACTACTTGCTGTCCATATCCTATCCTACCCCCCCGCCCCCTCCACACCCCTGATTGTAAATAATGTAAATAATTCAATGTGATTATCTTGTGTGATGACTGTATTATGATGATAGTATATATCTATCAATTTAAGTGGACCCCGACTTAAACAAGTTGAAAAACTTATTCGAGTGTTACCATTTAGTGGTCAATTATACGGAATATGTACTTCACTGTGCAACCTACTAATAAAAGTCTCAATCAATCAATATGGAAACGGGGTTTGTACATAGATAGATAGATCTACTGGCCCCCAGACACATTTGTTTCCTCTAAATTTGGCCCCTGAGTCAAAATAATTGCCCAGACCTGGTTTAAGGGGTTTAAACGACTTAGTATAGACATGGCCTGATAGGTCACCTGATCACTGCACTCACACTCTTTGCTGCCTTTTGTGTGCAGTGGAAATCAAAGTGCGGTCAAACACGCACTTCGAAACACACACTTCGGACAAGACTGCGTGGAAATAGAAACAAGCTCCGTCGCCTGCAAACTTTAGAGACGTTCGTTTAGTGACGCTGACGTCACTTCCGCTGTGCAGACTCGAGGCCCGCAGAAAAAAAAAGTAAGAAAAAAAAGTGACACTTTCGCTGTTTAAAGTTGAAAACTAACAATCCACTCACCTCTATCTCCTCTTTCCGCGGCTTTATTCGCCTCTTCGTCCCGGCTGACCTGCGTGATGACCGAGGACGGGTCGTCCATCACGTCCACTTCTCGCTCCCGCCGTCAAAACTCGTGGATCGTGGCGCAGACTAGTGCAACTTTGCAGGGGTGGGGGGGGGGAAAGTTCGCCCACTCGTACGCCGTCACAGCTCCCCCATTTACACGAACACCCCGAACTTTTACAGCATTGTTGTCACCGGAGTTGGCAACTTTGATTCAATATGGAGCCGCTGGACGCCCCCACGCAGTTTCAAGAGCCAAACACGGAGGTTTCAAGGCGTCCCATTCCACTTCAAGTGGCGCAGTAAGGGAATGGCGAAAGCGTGGAGCGCCCGCGACTTTGACGACGGTCCCTTGTAAAAAAAAAATAAAAAAAAAAAGTAGCTCGTAACAAACTTACCCCCGAGACAAAGTTAACGCATTGAACTTATAAATTAAATGAAGCACAAAATATTCAACTATGTAGCGTTTGGAGACATTCCAAGCCAGCGACATTAACTTGGCGCCGTTGTCTGGAAAACACGACTGGTAAACAAGTCGACCACGACGGTTGGATACTTTCCATGCGAAAGGATATAAAGGGAACTCAAAACGACAAAAGGACGAATTCCAGGCCGTGGTTTAGTGTTCATGGAGGAGGATTTTCTTGCCGTTTAGTCCTCGGTATAAAAAAAATTCGGAGGTTGACGCCGTTTCGCAGAAACTTTTCGTGGGAGTTGCCACACAGAAACGCCCAGTTTGGGTTCCCTTGAAACTGCCTGGGTCCAGCCAAGGGAGCGTCGCCAAAGTTCAGCGTTTTTACGGTTTGTTTTAGTTCTGAAGGAAAATCAGACTGGTAAAAACTAGGGATGTCCGATAATGGTTTTTTGCCGATGTCCGATATTGTCCAAATCTTTAATTACCGATACCAATATCAACCGATACCGATATATACAGTCGTGGAATTAACACATTATTATGCCTAATTTGGACAACCAGGTTGGTGAAGTTAAGGTCTTTTTTTAAAAAATAAAATGAAATAGGATAAATAAATTCTAAACATTTTCTTCAATAATAAAAAAAAGGAAAACATTACAAAAATAGTTACATAGAAACTAGTAATTAATGAAAATGAGTAAAATTAACTGTTAAAGGTTAGTACTATTAGTGGACCAGCAGCACGCACAATCATGTGTGCTTACGGACTGTATCCCTTGCAGACTGTATTGATATATATTGATATATAATGTAGGAACCAGAATATTAATAACAGAAAGAAACAACCCTTTTGTGTGAATGAGTGTAAATGGGGGAGGGAGGTTTTTTGGGTTGGTGCACTAATTGTAAGTGTATCTTGGGTTTTTTATGTTGATTTAGTAAAAAAAACAAACAAAAAAACGATACCAATAATTTAAAAAACGATACCGATAATTTCCGGTATTACATTTTAAAGCATTTATCGTCCGATAATATCAGCAGGCCGATATTATCGGACATCTCTAGTAAAAACATGGCAAAATTGAGTTGAGTTTGAGTTTATTCCCAACATGCATGCACACAACATGATACATCACAATTAGGGAAGTCCGATAATGGATTTTTGCCGATATTCCGATATTGTCCAACTCTTTAATTACCGATACTGAAATCCACAGATACCGATATCAACTGATGTATACAGTCGTGGAATTAACACATTATTATGCCTAATTTGGACAACCAGGTATGGTGAAGATAAGGTACTTTTTAAAAAAATTTGTAAAATAGTATAAATAAATTCTAAACATTTTCTTGAATAAAAAAGAAAGTAAAACAATATAAAAACAGTTACATAGAAACTAGCAATTAATGAAAATGAGTAAAATTAACTGTTAAAGGTTAGTACTATTAGTGGAGCAGCAGCACACACAATCATGTGTGCTTACGGACTGTATCCCTTGCAGACTGTATTGATATATATTGATATATAATGTAGGAAGCAGAATATTAATAACAGAAAGAAACAACCCTTTTGTGTGAATGAGTGTGAATGGGGGAGGGAGGTTTTTTGGGTTGGTGCACTAATTGTAAGTGTATCTTGTGTTTTTTATGTTGATTAAATTAAAAAAAAAACAAAAAAAAACGATACAGATAATTAAAAAAACCGATACCGATCATTTCCGATATTACATTTTAAAGCATTTATCTGCATCTCTAGTAAAAACATGGCAAAATTGAGTTGAGTTTGAGTTTATTTCCAATATGCATGAACACAACATGATACATCACAATTAGGGATGTCCGATAATGGCTTTTTGCCCATATCCGATATTCCGATATTGTCCAACTCTTTAATTACCGATACCAATATCAACCGATACCGATATCAACTGATATATACAGTCGTGGAATTAACACATTATTATGCCTAATTTGGACAACCAGGTATGGTGAAGATAAGGTACTTTTAAAAAATAATAATAAAATAAAATAAGATAAATAAATTTAAAAAAAATTCTTGAATAAAAAAGAAAGTAAAACAATATAAAAAACAGTTACACAGAAACTAGTTGTGGAGGGAAGTGAGTCAGCGCGTCTGCAGGAGCAAAGGTCAACGCCTCCGGCAATGGTGTCGAGGGCGGGGCACCATCAGCTGGGGGCGGGGCATGAAACACCGCTGGCAGGTGATTGGATGGCACAGGTGGTACGTGTTAGTCTAATCATCTGTTGTCTTTAACAGTGAGCGACCGGCGGCGGGAAGCGAGATGAGACTGGAGAAAAGTGACATGCAAGAAGTGTATGAAAAAGCTGCATGAGTGAAATAAAAGCTCTGGTAAAACGACACGCCTGGCTCTGTGACGTGGTATCCGTGGAACGGGCAGGGATCGACTTCCACACTAGTAATCTATGAAAATGAGTAAAATTAACTGTTAAAGGTTAGTGGACAAGAAGCACGCACTGACTGTATCCCTTGCAGACTGTATTGATATATATTGATATATAATGTAGGAACCAGAATATTAATAACAGAAAGAAACAACCCTTTTGTGTGAATGAGTGTAAATAGGGGAGGGAGGTTTTTGGGGTTGGTTTACATGTACGACTTTCTCCGACGCTGCCACAGAAAGACGTGTTTTATGCCACTCCTTTGTCTCATTTTGCCCACCAAACGTTTTATGCTGTGCATGAATGCACAAAGGTGAGCTTTGATGATGTTATTGACTTGCGTGGAGTGCTAATAATCCGTGCTAACAATTATTTTTAGGCTACATATTGCATCACTATGCCTCGTTTGTAGGTATAATTTGAGTTCATTTAACTTCCTTTACTTATGTCCTGTGTGTATTTAATTGATATTTGCATGTCTCATGACACATTATCTGTATGTGATATTGGCTGCATTTGTGATTGTGTGCCATGTCGTTCCAGACCACAGCAAACGTTACCCAGCCTGCAAAGATTGTAATAAATCCATTAGAAGAAGACAGCCTGTCCTTTCCTTTAACTTGGTCATACACATCTATACCTTTGGCAGTTTTAAGCCAGTAAAATCCAGGAGTTATCTAGACACTTACTTAAAGGCCTACTGAAAGCCACTACTACCGACCACGCAGTCTGGTAGTTTATATATCAATGATGAAATCTTAACATTGCAACACATGCCAATACGGCCGGGTTAACTTATAAAGTGACATTTAAAACTTCCCGGGAAATATCCGGCTGAAACGTCGCGGTATGATAACGTATGCGCGTGACGAAATCAGAGTAACGGAAGTTATGGTACCCCGTAGAATCCTATACAAAAAGCTCTGTTTTCATTTCATAATTCCACAGTATTCTGGACATCTTTTGCAATTTGTTTAATGAACAATGAAGGCTGCAAAGAAGACAGTTGTAGGTGGGATCGGTGTATTAGCAGCGGACTACAGCAACACAACCTATCTATCCTTCCAGTCAGGGGTTTATTTTTTTGTTTCTATATGCAGTTAAAGCACGATGCTATCACGTTAGCTCGTAGCTAAAGCATTTCGCCGATGTATTGTCGTGGAGATAAAAGGCACTGAATGTCCATTTCGCGTTCTCGACTCTCATTTTCAAGAGGATATAGTATCCGAGGTGATTTAAAACACAAATCTGTGATCCACAATAAAAAAAGGAGAGTGTGTGGAATCCAATGAGCCAGCTTGTACCTAAGTTACGGTCAGAGCGAAAAAAGATACGTCCATCGCTGCCTCTCAAGTCCTTCACTGTAACGTTCCTCATCTACGAATCTTTCATCCTCGCTCAAATTAATGGGGTAATCATCACTTTCTCGGTCCGAATCTCTCTCGCTCCATTGTAAACAACGGGGAATTGTGAGGAATACTAGCTCCTGTGACGTCACGCTACTTCCGCTACAGGCAAGGCTTTTTTTTATCAGCGAGCAAAAGTTGCGAACTTTATCGTCGATGTTCTCTACTAAATCCTTTCAGCAAAAATATGGCAATATCGCGAAATGATCAAGTATGACACATAGAATGGATCTGCTATTCCCGTTTAAATTTAAAAAAATAATTTCAGTAGGCCTTTAAGATTCGATGGGCCATTCGTATTGATGCTAATCTTTGAACGTTAGCTAAATTTAACAATGTATATTTTTGGAGAACTAAACAATGATGGTGGTGTTGTGGTTTTCGGTCAAGGATTTTGAGGGATTGTTTGTGCAAAGTTTCCAATGGCCTCAGTGTCATTTTGCTTGCCTGCGACCAACATGTTATACAATAATAAAAACGAGACATAATCATTGCATTAAAATAAGTTTGAGCTGCCTCCAGTGTTAATGAATTCCTGATACATTTGAACTTTTTAATGTTGTATTTAAGACTCTGGCACATCTGTTTGATATGTTTTTTAAAGCTCTAAAATGACACCCAGGTAACGATATTCACTAACATTTTGTATTATTTCCTTATTGACCGTTATATCTGGAAAGGATGACATTTTATATTTGTTTACAAAATACATTGTTGCAGTTTTCTTAATGTTTAATGTAAGACAAGAGTCATGTAGCCATCTTGCCACCTAATATGTTACGTTAACATACCAGGCACGTTCTCAGTTGGTTATTTATGCCTCATATAACGTACACTTATTCAGCCTGTTGTTCACTATTCTTTATTTATTTTTTTAAATTGCCTTTCATATGTCTATTCTTGGTGTTGGGGTTTATCAAATAAATTTCCCCCCAAATATGCGACTTACATGTGTTTTTTTCCTTCTTTATTATGCATTTTCGGCCGGTGCGACTTATACTCCGGAGCGACTTATAGTCCGAAAAATACGATACTGTTTTAATTGGTTTTACCCTTTAAAATCGTTTTTTTAATCATATTTATTTTTATATTATTTTTATATTTATTTATTTATTTTTTTTATTCAGTATGAATATTGTTTTTAATATTGTTGTGGTAACATTTTTGTTGCTTAAATGTGCTATATAAATAAAGTGGATTGGATTGGATTAAAAACGCACGAAGAATGTTGAACGACAAGACTTTCTATCAACATTTTATTACATACTGTCTCTGGAAAAAAAAAAAAAAACATTTCCCACGTATAAACACCGCAAAGTGGCACATTTACAAATTCTTAAGCATCCAAATTCAAAGAAAAATGGAGTGCTGTTAGAGTAACAGGACTATTAAATGCCATCAATACTGTCACATGTCGACAAGAGTATGTCGTTGTAAAGTTGCAACAGTGGGGCTAAGGTTTGTTCAAAAAAACATGTGATTTACCACCGGAACACATTAAAACACTTTGGATTGGACTCCAATCCAGGCACTGACTGGGCAACCATAACTTCACCAAAGTACGAGTAACACTGAGGAACCACAGGAGTTCACCATTGTGGTGTGACTGTGTGGGGTGGCGTGGCCTGCGGACCTGCAGCGAAGCGGGGTGTGCCAGGACCGGTTTCGAGATTAGCGAGAGGTGCGTAGATGGCACACCTGGGCTGGCTTATCTAATCACCGGTCACTCTGTTAAAGAGCGGCAGCCGGGAAGGAGAGGGGTTGTTGACGGTGGAGAGAAAACCCGAGCACGAACGAGAGTGAGGGCGAGACGGACAGAAATAACTGAAAACGAACACAAATAAAATGTATTGCGAAATAAATCATTGTTCAGAAAGATGAACGAGGCGGTCATGTCCGTAATTGGTGGTCTTAAGAACCCGGAAGAGCAAGTCTTCCACAATTTGAAATTGTGGAAGACTACGCACCTGTCGATAATCTCGAAACCGGTCCTGGCACACCCTGCTTTGCTGCAGGTCCGCAGGCCACGCCCCCACCCACAAACTGTTCTAATCTCCACCGCTCACTGCTTGTAATCCACGTTTAAACACAGACACGTTAATTGCACCCTACCTTAAATAACAACCACAAGGATTCTCCTCTTCTTTTTTGTTTTCCCTTATTGAGTCCAAAAAGTGATTGAAAGATGCTCGTGCATGCATGCAAATAAATTAACATGAAAAAAGTAAACATTTAAAGGAAAAGTAATCGCGATTTTTTTTTTTTTTTTTTTTTTTTAAACCAATGTGTAACGCAAATGCAAATATAAGTTAGCAGCTCAAAGTATGGTACATTCACAGGTGGTGCGTGACGTAAAAAGAAGGCTGATGATGAACAATTTCAGTGTTAAGAATTTGCACACAATGTGTTGGCGTCTGAAAGTATCTCGTCTTCTGCGGCTGACTTGGCAGCCTTAAGAACGGTCAACAATGCGTCATTCCAGGCGACGGGAGTCGGTCCGTTCTCGGTTATTTCACTTTGGGCCGGGACCTGGCGGCGCGTTTTGGTAGGTGCGCAGCTGCACCTTGTGTTTGGTGGAGCTCTCGGCGCGGCGACACTGCTGCTCCACCAGGAACTCCTTGAGTCCGGCGGTGGCGAAGGTGAGAGTCTGCCTTCTCAGCTTCATCAGGTAAGTATCCTGCAGCCACGCGTGGGTGATGCAGTCGCGTGTGGTCGGGCGGGCCCTGAAAACACAGATGCCTATCGATCAGTGGCGGGGCCGTGCGTTTCCCACCTAGGCCTTCAGTCATGTCCGACTTCAATGATTACCTCTCAAAATACCATAATTGATGTCACCACATGACCATTGCTGGAGAAATACTATACAGCAGTGGTCCCCAACCTTTTTGTAGCTGGGGACCGGTCAACGCTTGAAAATTTGTCCCACGGACCGGGGGGGGGGGTGGATTATTATTATTAATTTTTTTTTTTTTCATAAAGAAATACAATCATGTGTGCTTACAGACTGTATCCCTGCAGACTGTATTGATCAATATTGATATATTATGTATATATTGTGTTTTTTATGTTGATTTAATTTTAAAAAAAAAAACCCGGGGGTTGGGGGACCACTGCTATACAGGAACACATATACGCCCTACTACTTATCATTGAAACACATCAACAGTGTACAAAACAGGTTTTTTTCTGGCGCATTTAAAAATCTATTAAAACGCATCAGTGTTAAAATAATCATGTATATATATTATCACACAACTTTAGTATGCTTAAAGTCCGTTGCTATAGTTATTAGCTATTGTGCTCAAGCTGTACTTTTTCTATTTGTGCAAGGACAAAAACTTCTTGTCTGAGGGGTGGCCATACTTGCCAACCTTGAGACCTCCAAATTCGGGAGATTTTTGGTGGTAGTTAAGGGGGGGAGGAGTATATTTATAGCTACAATTCACTGAAATTCAAGTATTTCTTTTATATATATATATATATATATATATATATATATATATATATATATATATATATATATATATATATATATATATATATATATATATATATATATATATATATATAAACATTGATAAACATGATAAACATTGATTGATTGATATATATATATATATATATATATATATATATATATATATATATATATATATATATATATACTACTACCGTTCAAAAGTTTGGAGTCACCCAAACAATTTTGTGGAATAGCCTTCATTTCTAAGAACAAGAATAGACTGTCGAGTTTCAGATGAAAGTTCTCTTTTTCTGGCCATTTTGAGCGTTTAATTGACCCCACAAATGTGATGCTCCAGAAACTCAATCTGCTCAAAATAAGGTCAGTTTTGTAGCTTCTGTAACGAGCTAAACTGTTTTCAGATGTGTGAACATGATTGCGCAAGGGTTTTCTAATCACCAATTAGCCTTCTGAGCCAATGAGCAAACACATTGTACCATTAGAACACTGGAGTGATAGTTGCTGGAAATGGGCCTCTATACACCTATGTAGATATTGCACCAAAAACCAGACATTTGCAGCTAGAATAGTCATTTACCACATTAGCAATGTATAGAGTGTATTTCTTTAGAGTTAAGACTAGTTTAAAGTTATCTTCATTGAAAAGTACAGTGCTTTTCCTTCAAAAATAAGGACATTTCAATGTGACCCCAAACTTTTGAACGGTAGTGTATATAAATAAAATAAATACTTGACTTTCAGTGAATTCTAGCTATATATATATATATATATATATATATATATATATATATATATATATATATATATATATATATATATATATATATATATATATATATATATATATATATATATATGTGTATGTATATATATATATATATATATATATATATATATATATATATATATATATATATATATATATATATATATATATATATATATATATATATATATATATATATATTACGGACCGTAGATGGTGAAATCTATAAATTCCTTGCAATTGCTCGCTGAAAAATGTTGTTCTTAAACTGTTCGACAATTTGCTCAGGCATTTGTTGACAAAGTGGTGACCCTCGCCCCATCCTTGTTTGTGAATGACTGAGCATTTCATGGAAGCTGCTTTTATACCCAATCATGGCACCCACCTGTTCCCAATTAGCCTGTTCACCTGTGGGGCGTTCCAAATAAGTGTTTGATGAGCATTCCTCAATTTTCTCAGTCTTTTTTGCCACTCGTGCCAGCTTTTTTGAAATCATTTTTCCAAATGAGCTAATATTTGCAAAATATAACAAAGTTGACAAGTTTGAACGTTAAATATCTTGTCTTTGCAGTCCATTCAATTGAATATAGGTTGAAAAGGATTTGCAAATCATCGTATTCTGTTTTTATTTACCATTTACACAACGTGCCAACTTCACTGGTTTTGGGTTTTGTACATTAAGAGAACTTGTCGGTCATCTGGACACTATGCTCCTTTTTTAACAGCATAGTACGCATGATTTTAACAACTGACAAGCTAATGTTGGAGGTCACTAGTACTTAAATGAGGGTAGTTACTTGAAGGCACTCCAGGGAGTACTTGAGATTCAAATATGTGTTCCCTTAGAAACAGCACCCTCTGCAGTGGACCTCTGTGTTTTGCATTACAGGCCTGTATTTTTCCATCCATCCATTTTCTACCGCTTGTCCTTCTCGGGGTCGCGGGGGTGCTGGAGCCTATCCCACACTGTAAAACCCGAATGCTCAAAACAATTAACTAGAATAAGTAGTGTGAACTTAAAAAGTTGTTAAAAGTTGTACTTACTTAAAAATGTTGAGTGTGAGTAACATTTTCCTTCTTTTTGTTTATTCAATTTATTTTTAATTCATGTTAACTTTTTTTCACATTATGTAACTGCGACTTAAAATAATTAACTCACATTTTTTAAATGTATTTTTAATTTTTATTATCTTTTTATTTTTTTCAATACACTGTAGCACTTTGAGGTTGTTTGCTCAATGTAAAGTGCTTTTTACAAATACAATCTATTATTATTATTGTTACTAAAAACTCAGTGGATTAAACATAATTTTGTCTTATTTTGAAAGAACAAATCATCAAATCGAATCAAGAATAAATTAAGAATGAATCAATCGCATTATAGATTTGTATTGTTATTATACTCTGTGTGTTTATGTGTATATAAACTATTACATGCACATGTGTGCGCGCGCACACACAAACACATACCCACACACACACACACAGAGAGGAAGTGCTTTTATTTTGTAGCATTTTCGTGCACTTCCTCTTCAGGCAGCAGACACGCACGAAGAGGAAAATTTTTTAATTGGTCAGTTTAATTCAATTATAATTCAAAAGTACATTTAACATAAACTCCAAATATTTACGATCGGATATACTCAAATATTTGAGTTTATAAACTCAAAAAATATGTGGCAACTGATTGCCTCACTTTTTTTGACTTCTGCTTACTTATTCCGGTTTGCAGTGCAGCCGCATTCGGGCGGAAGGCGGGGTACACCCTGGACAAGTCGCCACCTCATCACAGGGCCAACACAGATAGACAGACAACCCAGAAATGTGTAAATCTCAGCTCAGAGAGGACGCAGTCGGGGTAAAACCAGTAGGACTTTGTAAGTTTGCCATCTCATTACTAAATGAATATTCATTATTTTGTATGCTATGTTTTTTGTGATGTAAAATAATGTAGAAAAAAATCAGATAAATATTAGTTATTTTATATGTATTTTTGGTAACACTTTAGTATGGGGAACACATATTCCCCCATAATTAGTTGCTTATTAACATGCAAATTAGTAACATACTGGCTCTTAATTAGTCATTATTAAGTACTTATTAATGCCTTATTCTGCATGGCCTTATTATACAACCAGTAAGCCATTAACTAAGAGTCTTCCCTCAATAACCTCAGAATTATTGCTTATTAGTAACCCTAACCCGGGGGTCGGCAACCCAAAATGTTGAAAGAGCCATATTGGACCAAAAATACAAAAACAAATCTGTCTGGAGCCTCAAAAAATTAAAAGTCATATTACATACAGATAGTGTGTCATGAGATATAAATTGAATTAAGATGACTTAAAGGAAACTAAATGAGCTCAAATATAGCTACAAATGAGGCATAATGATGCAATGTGTACATATCCATCCATCCATCCATCCATCTTCAACCGCTTATCCGGAATCGGGTCGCGGGGACAGCAGCTCCAGCAGAGACCCCCAGACTTCCCTCTCCAGAGCAACATTTGCGACTTCCTCCTGGGGAATCCCGAAGCGTTCCCAGGCCAGAGAGGAGATGTAATCCCCCCATCTGGTCCTTGGCCTGCCGCGGGGCCTCCTCCCAGTGGGACGTGCAACAAGGACCTCCCTAGGGAGACGCTCGTGAGGCATCCGCACGAGATGCCCGAACCACCTAAGCTGGCTCCTTTCCAAGCGAAGGAGCAGCGGCTCTACTCCGAGTCTCTCTCGGGTGACTGCACTTCTCACCCTATCTCTAAGGGAGATGCCAGCCACCCTTCTGAGGAAACTCATTTCGGCCGCTTGTATCCGCGATCTTATTCTTTCGGTCATTACCCACACTTCATGACCATAGGTGAGAGTAGGAATGTAGATAGCTCGGTAGACCGAGAGCTTTGCCTTCTGGCTCAGCTCCCGTTTCGTCACAACAGTGCGGCAGAGAGACTGCAATACTGCCCCAGCTGCTCCGATTCTCCGGCTGATTTCCTTCTCCATCTTTCCCTCACTCGTGAACAAGACCCCGAGATACTTAAACTCCTCCCCCTGGGACAGAGTCCTGTCCCCTACCCGGACTGTACAAACCATCGGTTTCCTGCTGAGAACCATGGCCTCAGATTTGGAGATGCTGATCCTCATTCCAGCCGCTGAACACTCGGCTGCGAACCGATCCAGTGAGAGCTGAAGGTCACGAACCGAAGGTGCCATCAGGACCACATCATCTGCAAACAGCAGTGACGCAACCTTTAGCCCCCCGAGACGTATACCCTCTCCGCCATGGCCACGACTCCGCCTAGAAATCCTGTCCATGAAAATCACAAACAGGATAGGTGACAGAGCGCAGCCCTGGCGGAGACCAACCCCCACTGGAAACGGATCCGACTTACATCCAAGCACCCGGACACAACTCTCGCTTTGGTTGTACAGAGATTGGATGGCCCTCAACAGGGTTCCCCTCACTCCGTACTCCCTCAGCACCTCCCACAAGATCTCCCGAGGGACGCGGTCATACGCCTTCTCCAAATCCACAAAACACATGTAGACTGGATAGGCATACTCCCAGGCCCTCTCCAGGATTCCCGCAAGCGTAAAGAGTTGGTCAGTTGTTCCACGACCAGGACGGAATCCACATTGCTCCTCTTGAATCTGAGGTTCGACTATCGGCCGGACCCTCCTTTCCAGTACCTTGGCGTAAACTTTCCCAGGGAGGCTGAGTAGTGTGATACCCCTGTAATTAGCACACACCCTCTGGTCCCCCTTTTTGAAAAGGGGAACCACCACCCCAGTCTGCCACTCCCTCGGCACTGTCCCAGACTTCCACGCAATGTTGAAAAGGCGTATCAACCAAGACAGCCCATCAACACCCAGAGCCTTCAGCATTTCTGGACGGATCTCGTCAACCCCCGGAGCTTTGCCACTGTGGAGTTGTCTAACTACCTCAGTGACTTCACTCCGAGAGATCGACGTCGATCCCCCATCATCCTCAGGCCCTGCTCCTATCAGGGAGGGTGTGTCTGATGTATTTGGGTTCAGGAGTTCCTCAAAGTGCTCTTTCCAACGCCCCACGACTTCCTCACTTGAAGTCAGCAAAGTCCCATCCTTGCCGTACACCGCTTGGATGGTTCCCTGCTTCCCCCTCCTGAGGTGCCGTATGGTCTTCCAGAACAGCTTTGGTGCCGCCCGATAGTCCTTCTCCATGGATTCCCCGAACTGCTCCCACACCCTCTGCTTAGCCTCGTCCACAGCCACGGCCGCTGCCCTTCGGGCCCGTCGGTACCTTGCAACTGCCTCCGGAGTCCCCTGGGATAACATACCCCGGTAGGACTCCTTCTTCAGTCGGACGGCTTCCCTGACCACCACTGTCCACCAGGGTGTTCGAGGGTTACCGCCCCTTGAGGCACCTAAGACCTTCTGGCCACAGCTCGCATCTGCAGCTTTAGCAATAGAGGCTTTGAACATTGCCCATTCCTGTTCAATGTCCCCAACCTCCACAGGGATGGCAGAGAAGTCCCGCCGGAGGTGGGAGTTGAAGTCCTTCCGGACAGAGGACTCCTCCAAACGTTCCCAGTTCACCCGCACTACACGCTTGGGTTTGCCAGGTCTGTCCAGAGGTTTCCCCCGCCATCTAACCCAACTCACCACCAGATGGTGATCAGTTGACAGTTCAGCCCCTCTCTTCACCCGAGTGTCCAAGACATACGGCCTCAGATCAGCTGATACGATTACAAAATCGATCATTGATCTTTGGCCTAGGGTGCTCTGGTACCAGGTACACCTATGAGCATCCTTATGCTTGAACATGGTGTTTGTTATCGCAAGTCCGTGACTAGCACAGAAGTCCAATAACAATCCACCACTCAGGTTCAGATCAGGGAGACCGTTCCTCCCAATCACGCCAGTCCAAGTATCACTGTCATTGCCCACGTGCGCGTTGAAGTCCCCCAGCAAGACTATGGAATCCCCTGCCGGCGCCCCATACAGGACCCCATGCAAGGTATCCAAGAAGGCTGAATACTCTGAACTCCTGTTTGGTGCGTATGCACAAACAACAGTCAGAGTTTTCCCCCCTCCAACCCTAAGGCGAAGGGAGGCGACCCTCTTGTCCACTGGGGTGAACTCCAACGTACAGGCACTCAGCCGGGGAATCGTGAGTATCCCCACACCCGCCTGTGCCCTCACACCCTGAGCAACTCCAGAAGTGAACAAGGTCCATCCCTTGTCCAGGAGTGTGGTTTCAGAGCCCTTGCTATGCGTAGAGGTAAGCCCCACCAGATCCAACCGGTAGCGCTCCACCTCTCGCACCAGCTCAGGCTCCTTCCCCACCAGCGTAGAGACGTTCCACGTCCCAAAAGTCAGCCTCTGCTGCCCCGAATTGGTCCGTCCGGAGCCTCCACTTTCACCGCCATCCACTTGGCAGCGCACCCGACCCCACTGGTTCCGACCGCGGGTGGTGGGCCCACGTGGCAGAGAAGATGGTGTGTCCACGTAGCTTCTTCGGGCTGTGCCCGGCCGGGCTCCGTGGCAAGCCCGGCCACCAGGCGCTCGCTGACGAGCCCTACCTCCGGGCCTAGCTCCGGAGGAGGGCCCCGGGCTTCCTCCGGGCCGGGTAACGCATCCTCTTTTAGGGTAGTTCATGGGGGGTATCGTAACCCTGATGGGGGGGGCATTCGGGTGCTACACCTTGCCCAAGGGTGACCCGGAACTATGTAAGGCAGGGGCGTTCAACTCCCTGAGGCTTAATACAAGCCCACATACCTATAATGTGTACATATAGCTAGGCTAAATAGCATGTTAGCATCGATTAGCTTGCAGTCATGCAGTGACCAAATATGTCTGATTAGCACTCCACACAAGTCAATAACATCAACAAAACTCACCTTTGTGCATTCACGCACAACGTTAAAAGTTTGGTGGACAAAATGAGACCGAAAAAGAAGTGGCATAAAACACGTCCTAGAAAGTCGGAGAAAGTTATAAATGTAAACAAACTACGGTGGGTTCAAGGACCGCCAAAATTAGTAGGACAAAACGGCGCTCGCCAAATACTCGAATCAGGGAAGCATGTTTAATATAAACAGTGTGCTTTATAACAATTAGGGAGGTTTGTGTCATGTTTGTCCTCCTACAGAAACCATATTAACACAAAAAATGTATTTTTTTCTCTGGAGCTTTTTCAAAAATGTATGAAAAATGGAAAAAGATGAGGGGAAAAACTTTTTGTTTTTTGTTTTATTATGGTTTCTGTAGGAGGACAAACATAACACAAACCTCCCTAATTGTTATAAATCACACTGTTTGTATTAAACATGCTTCACTGATTCGAGTATTTGGTGAGCGCCGTTTTGTCCTACTAATTTTGGCGGTCCTTGAACTCACCGTAGTTTGTTTACATTTATAACTTTCTCCGACTTCCTAGGACGTGTTTTATGCCACTTCTTTTCTGTCTCATTTTGTCCACCAAACTTTTAACGTTGTGCGTGAATACACAAAGGTGAGTTTTGTTGATGTTATTGACTTGTGTGGAGTGCTAATCAAACATATTTGGTCACTGCATGACTGCAAGCTAATCGATGCTAACATGCTATTTAGGCTAACTATATGTACATATGGGTGAGGGCCGACATCCGGGCAACTGAGCTACATACGGGTTCTTCGAGCCATAGCAACCAGACTGGCGTTGAAAACAAACTGTTGCCATTACTCTTTAACCTGTCGACCTACGCTGGTTAAACCCGTCATTCTGCCTCCAAAATGCCGAAAAACGGTGTTGTTTTTGGTTGTGCTAACCACAACCGGAAACAGGGAAAACAAAGGTTGTATTTTGTTCTGCCAAAGCGTGATAAAAGCCCACAGAGACGAGACAAATGGCTCGCAGCTTTACACCGGGAAAACGAGGACGGTTCTCACTGGAGTCCCCCAAAGTCCCGGGTCGTGTGTTCGGATCACTTCGTTTCTGGTAAATATAAGGAACAAAAATCCACCTTCTTAACCACAACTTGGCTATACCGTCCGTGCTAATGTTGTACTTGTTGAATTTGTACCTTATAACGTTCGACAGCTGAAGTTGTTGTTGTACAAAAATAACATGCGGTATATACTATATAGTCTATAGCCTAGCTAGCTATTTTCGAAAACCGGACAACGAGAGGATCCCAAAGGCAGCGTTTAGATGGACACCACCGGGAAAACGTAAGCCAGGGCGGCCAAAGAACACCTGGCGAAGAACAGTTGTACTTAAACAATACATGTAGCCCTCAAATGTCTCAATATTTTATACACTAACACTTGATCTTGTTGTTGATAACTTCCGCGTCTCTTTCTTAGTAGCGCGCAGGCTAAGCTAACTAGCAAGCTAAGCTAAGCCTGAGAAGCTTTAAAGTTCACTGAGACGAGTCTGACGCAAATAATACATTTTCGTTTTTTCACACGATATGCGAATAAGTAAAAATGCCTAAATGAAGGATTTAACGCCGACTTCCAAGCCACAACGCTCGTTAAATGCTTTTTCTGTCAATGCTGTGTTCGCTGTGAGCTGGTTTGTTTTCAACAAATTCCCGGTTGCTAGGGGATTGGTAGGCGGAAGTGACGTAGGTCCGCCCTCACCCATTGCATCATTATGCCTCATTTGTAGCTATATTTGAACTCATTTAGTTTCCTTTAAGTCATCTCAATTCAATGTATATCTCATGACACACTATCTGTATGTAATATGGCTTCTAATTTGTTGCGGCTCCAGACAGATTTGTTTTTGTATTTTTGGTCCAATATGGCTCTTTCAACATTTTGGGTTGCCGACCCCTGCCCTAGTGTCCAAATAACTCTAAATTAAGTCTTTGTTACTTTAATAAGCAACTAATTAATGGTGAATATGTTCTCCATACTAAAGTGTTACCGTATTTTTATATTGATTTCCAAATATTACAGACGAGATCATACCGTAATAAATACAGTAAATCAGATAATGACACAACAGTGCTGTATTTTACTTATTTTAATTTAAACAACAAATATTTATTCTGGTTAGGGGGTACTTGTCTAGAAATATAATATTTCACAGGTGGTATTTAACCAAAAAAAAAAAGTTTAGAATTATTGTCATAGGTACGATCAACGATAAAAGGCCTAACCAAACTTTGGGTTTCCGCTGTTTGACTTTACATCTTCTTTGCCAACAGGGGGCAGTGTTTCCTCATGCGTTGTATAAAAAAGGAAGAAGGTTCATCCAGCTCTGTGAATCTTCCTTTTATAATGTGTGTGTTTTGAACATTGTATTTTACTCTTTTTGGGGTTTACATTGCAGGGGATGAATAGGAAATATGGAGGCTCTAAAACACAGGTGTCAAACTTAAAGGGTGAAGTGAATTAATTAACTCATATTATGTTTTGCACATGGTGAATGTTTATATTAATCTGGGAGAAAGAAAACTACCAGTTTAAATGCTCGGTATTTCAGGTTGGGCACATAATAACATAGGGCCTTTTAGTATTGACATTTGTGTGTGGATTGGATTAGTTCTCTCGGAAGAAAAGGAAATTAAATCGGACCTAGGTATTCTAGGGTGATGGCCCTATCCGTGAGAAGAGACTACACGTTTAGCTTAATGACAGCATCTAAGATACGACCTGGATCTGCTGTCTTTCCAGACACTTACACACGAACATCTACTCTTATGGTCAGGGTGTGTTGTCCTGACCTAGCACACACCCAGAGACAGGAAAGAGGAATATAAAACTGAGGGTTTGGCTCCTCCAAGTTAGGAGTCCTTCATTTTTGACCCGACCTCCTCCAGGAACTGCAGTCCTGTATAATGACGCTCGCTTGTAATAAAGCAACTTTTGGTACAGTAAAGCGTCTCCGACGTCTCTTTTGATCCAGCCGCACTGCCGTGTCATCATTCTGTCTGGACGAGGATGACAATCATTATATGAGAGACAAAAATACAATTTTTTTTTTTTCCGCTTTCTAAAATCGGCTCGGTTTTGGTAGCTAGCAGGGCAGCTAATGCATTCTAAATGCATTCAAAAACAGTCAACAATACTTCATTTATGTTCCGTAACCTGTAAAATTAAACCAAACAGTAGCAACATTGTTATCGTAAGAGCAAACACAGAGGAAGAAAGGATTCCAGACCCAGTTCCAATTGAGGACTATAATGACACCATAGGGCCAAATCCCAACTCCATGTTCCTCAGTAATGTGACACAGGAGGAAATAGTTACAATCGTGAAAAAATGTAAATCTAAGACTTCAACTGATTGTAACGGAATTGATATGGAAACGATAAAAAAGGTTATTGAAGAGATCTCAGGACCATTAATGTATATTAGTAACCTATCATTTCAAACAGGTACATTTCCAAACAAAATGAAAATAGCTAAAGTTGCACCAATTTATAAGACTGGAGATAAACATCAATTTACAAATTATAGACCTGTTTCTCTACTTCCACAATTTTCTAAAATCATTGAAAAACTGTTCAATAACAGATTAGAAAGTTTCATAAATAAAAATAGAATACTCGAAGAGAACCAATATGGATACAGAGCTAATGTCTCAACTTCAATGGCTTTAATTGAAATTACAGAAGAAATTACCAATGCAATAGATAGTAAAAAATGTGCAGCAGCGGTTTTTATGGATCTAACTAAAGCTTTTGACACAATTAATCACAATATTTTAATCAAAAAACTAGAACGATATGGCATCAGAGGGTTAGTCTTAAACTGGATAAGAAGTTATCTAACGAACAGGAAACAATACGTGAAGCTAGGCGAACACACGTCTACAACGCTAAATATATCCTGTGGTGTACCTCAGGGATCAATATTAGGACCTAAATTATTAAATCTCTATATAAATGACATTTGTAAAGTTACAAAAGATTTAAAGTTAGTATTATTTGCGGATGATACAACAGCGTTTTGTTCAGGAGAGAACACACAGGAGATAATACAAATAATAACAGAAGAAATTAACAAATTAAAAAGATGGTTTGACAAAAACAGACTATCGTTGAATCTTAGTAAAACTAAAATAATGCTATTTGGTAACAGTAGAAGAGAAAGTCAAACACAAATACAAATAGACGGAATAGAAATTGAAAGAGTAAACGAAAACAAATTTCTAGGTATAATGATTGATGATAAATTGAACTGGAAATCTCACGTAAAAAATATACAACATAAAGTTGCAAGAAACACGTCAATAATGAATAAAGCAAAACATGTTCTAGACCAAAAATCCCTTCATATTCTCTACTGCTCACTAGTGTTACCATATCTGAGCTACTGTGTAGAAATATGGGGAAATAATTACAAAAGTACACTTCATTCATTAACGGTGTTACAAAAAAGATCAGTTAGAATAATACATAATGTTGGATATAGAGAACATACAAACCCTTTATTTATTGAATCAAAAATACTGAAATTCCACGACATAGTGAATTTGCAAACAGCTAAAATTATGCACAAAGCAAACTATAACCTGCTACCCAAGAATATACAACAATTCTTCTCAACAAAAGAGGAGAAATATAATCTTAGAGAAAAACGTAATTTAAAACATTTGTATGCACGTACAACACTTAAGACCTTCAGTATATCAGTATGTGGAATTAAATTATGGAATGGATTAAGCAAAGCAATCAAACAATGTACTAATATGATCCACTTCAAGAAACTCTTCAAACTTAAAGTGTTTACAAAGTACAATGAAGAAGAACCATGACAAACATTCTCAATTTATTTCATCCATCCATTCATTCATTCTTAAAGTAATCTTACTTATGTCATCATATGAAATATGACTTACTTCACCAATTATTATTATTAAATTCTTACTATTATTTATTTATTTATTTTTATTGTAATTACTTATGGAGTTTATTGTGAAAAAATTGTGAACAGGAAGTGAACAAAAAGTTTTGCAACTGTTATGTAAAGAAAAGGGGTAGGATTAAATAAGCTCTGCTTCTTCCTACTCCTTTTCGAACATGTTGAAAAGAAACTGGAAATTGTGATGTATCATGTTGTATGCTTGCATGTTCGAAATAAACTCAAACTCAAACTCAAACTATTTTTCTAGCGTACTAACACATCGGTGTGCTATGGTATTAGCCGTAGAAACTAACTACGGAAAGAGATAAGCTAGCTTCAAAGTCAGCACAAAACGAGTTCGAGTTTGTAATTCACAAAACTGCTATAAGACACCAATCTGTACTGAGTGAAAAACAAAGTATCCTCCAAGAATAACCTCCTACGCCGACTAGCAGGCTGGTCTTGGGGAGCTAGCGCCTACACCTTAAGAACCGGCGTCCTTGCCCTGGTGTACAGCGCGGCAGAATATGCCTCCCCTGCATGGTGTCGCCGCGCACATGCCAAGAAACTCGACGTCACCCTCAATGAGACCATGAGGATTGTCACCGGCTGCCTGAAACCCACCCCAACGGAGTTTCTCCCGCTACTATCTGGCATCGCACCAGCCGCCCTACACAGACTTGTGAGTAAGACCTCGCAGGATCCAACCCATCTCCTGCACAAACTTGTAGCAGAGTCCCAAGACCATGGTCGCCAACGCCTACCCTTCCGGCCCCCGTTCTCCCGCCACCCAGTAACTCTTGGTGGACCCAAATTTAACACACTTGAAGCATGGAAAACCAGCTGGCAGGAGACCCCCCCCGACCTCCTCAACTCTGTCAACCCAAATGCAAGCCTACCACCGGGCGCTGACCTTCCTCGCAAGAACTGGTCAACACTAAACCGGACACGGACGGGTGTTGGCTGATTCAACGCCCATCAGCAGCCTGCCCATCAGCAGCCTGCCCATGCATCGCCGAGGAACAGACCGCCCACCACATCATCCACGAGTGCCCCACCTTTCCCCCACCCAATGACCCGGACCTCGATAATCTGAGCCCTGACACAGTGAGCTGGCTGACATTGCCTAGCTGTCTCATACGAAAGACTGTAACAATGAAAAAACCCATTCCCAGACTTTTACGGTGATAAATAAAACAAAAAACTAAGTGCGGTACTGTTTTTTGTATTTACAGTAATACAAAATTTTACATTAAAACATTGATACTATACAGTAACATTTTGGCAACTGAGCTGTCAGTTTTTTTTTACTGTAAAATATATATATTTGTGTTTTTTACACAGTGGACATAAAAAACTATATAACTAATAAATAATTGTGTAATAACGTCATGTGGAAATTTATATTTATTATTCACAGTTACAAGCGGCCATAACTGTCATGTGGCCCTCAATAAAAACAAGTTTGACGTCTAAAAGGTTAAAAGTACGATCTGGCGGTTTGTTTGTCCGTTAGTTAGTTCGTTAGCAAACTAACTCAAAAAGTTATTGGTAGATTTTCTTGAAACTTTCAGGAAATGTCCAAAATGAGATTAGGAACAATTGATTAGATTTTCGGCCTGGTCTGCATCATTTCTACTACGTTACCTTATTTTTACCTTACAAGATTAAATGTATATGTTTGCGCCACTGCCTTCACTTATACAAACAACAATAGTTGATGACTGATAAGAGCATGGGTGTCAAACTCTGGCCCGCGCGCCAAATTTGGCCCGCCATGTAATTTCACTTGGCCCGTGAGGCGATATTAAATTAACACTAGAGCTGGCCCGCCGATTATATACAACGGCGGTGCCGCGGTACACCGCTAATACTCATACTTGCCAAACCTCCCGGGAAACTCTTAAATTTCAGTGACCCTCCCGAGAATTGTAACGTCCTCTTTTCGTCCAGTCCAACAAGTGCTGGCCCAGTTACATAATATATGCGGCTGTGGCACACACACTGAAGTGAATGCAACGCATACTTGATCTTTCACTATGTAAAGCTCTTTAAGTCACTTGAGAAAAAGCGCTATATAAATGTAATTCACTTCACTTCACTTCACTTCACTTCAGCGATACAGGTTATACTGAGGGTGCCGGTATAAAAACCTTTAACATTGTTAGAAATATACGCCACACTGTGAATCCACACCAAACAAGAATGACAAACACATTTTGGGAGAACATCCGCACAGTAACACAACATAAACACAACAGAACAAATACCCAGAACCCTTTGCAGCAGTAACTCTTCCGGGACGCGACAAGGTGTGTGTGTGTGTGGGGGGGTCGGGGTTTGGAGGTAGCGAGGGTGTATATTGTAGCGTCCAGGTGTTGTGCCGGATAATGCACTCCCGGCGTAGAATGCACCCCCTGACAGGAGTGTTATATCAACTCAAGCCCACACTTAAAGTTTCAACGTGCAAGATTGAATCTATTTGAAAAAGTTATTTAACAAGAAGGCAAAAGTGCAAAAACAATAATGTTCGTGTTGGAGGAGTTGTGAATGAATGAAATATGAAATCCGTGCTGCAGTCTGCAGGTGTACCTAATGTTGTGGCCCAGCAGCGACTGCAGCACGGATTTCATATTTCATTCATTCACAACTCCTCCAACACGAACATTATTGTTTTTGCACTTTTGGCTTCTTATTAAATAACTTTAAATAACACACACACACACACACACACACACCTTGTAGCGTCCCGGAAGAGTTACTGCTGCAAGGGGTTCTGGGTATTTGTTCTGTTGTGTTTCTGTTGTGTTACTGTGCGGATGTTCTCCCGAAATGTGTTTGTCATTCTTGTTTGGTGTGGATTCACAGTGTGGCGTATATTTCTAACCATGTTAAAGTTGTTTATACGGCTACTCTCAGTGTAAACTGTATCGCTGTTGATGAAGTATGCGTTGCATTCACTTCAGTGTGCATACAGGAGCCGCACATATCTTGTGACTGGGCGGGCACGTTGTTAGAAGGGATGAAAAGCGGACATGACGTCAGCTCGTAGAGGACGTTAAAAGCAGTGCATTCAATTTTTATTTAAATTGTATTTGATATGCCATTGATATTTTTTAATTTGTATTATTATTATTTGAAACTCGATTTTGCATGTCACTATAAAGTTATATAAGCCTTGCTTGTTCAATATTTAATGCAAACTTGTTTGGGTCCCTATCAACCTTGTTCAACCTTGGCCCGCGGCTTTGTTCAGTTTTAAATTTGGGCCCCCTCTGTATTTGACTTTGACACCCCTGGATAAGAGGCACTAACAGTTGTGGGCACATTTTGATTAAACTTTAGGAAATGTCGGAAATGGAATTAGGAACAAGTGATTACATTTTTGCATCCCTAAAATTAACTGGTGTGTCTTGATCCTTGAATGTATACACAATATGTTCATAATGTTATTAGATATTCTCACCAAGCGTAACTGCTCAACATCTTCTTGACAAAAGCAGAAGCACTTTGGGACACGTTGGGGTACAGTCTTGTTGGGTCAAACTTCGCCGTCAGGATCTTGGATTTAACCCTCTGCAGGTCTTTGTCTTGAAAAGGCAGTCGGCCACTAAGCCTTTTTTGTTCGTGACAAAAATAGAGTTAAGTGATGACGGTGTCCCTTAAAGGCCTACTGAAAGCCACTACTACCGACCACGCAGTCTGATAGTTTATATATCAATGATGAAATCTTAACATTGCAACACATGCCAATACGGCCGGGTTAACTTATAAAGTGCAATTTTAAATTTCCCGGGAAACTTCCGCTTGAAAACGTCTATGTATGATGACGTTTGCGCGTGACGTCAATGGTTGAAGCGGAAGTATTGGGACACATTGTATCCCGATACAAAAAGCTCTGTTTTCATCGCAAAATTCCACAGTATTCCTGACATCTGTGTTAGTGAATCTTTTGCAATTTGTTTAATGAACAATGGAGACTGCAAAGAAGAAAGTTGTAGGTGGGATCGGTGTATTAGCGGCCGGCTGCAGCAACACAACCAGGAGGACTTTGAGTCGGATAGCAGACGCGCTATCCGACGCTAGCCGCCGACCGCATCGATGATCAGGTGAAGTCCTTCGTTGCGCCGTCGATCGCTGGAACGCAGGTGAGCACGGGTGTTGATGAGCAGATGAGGGCTGGCTGGCGTAGGTGGAGCGCTAATGTTTTTATCATAGCTCAGACGAGGTCCCGTAGCTAAGTTAGCTTCAATGGCATCGTTAGCAACAGCATTGCTAGGCTTCGACAGGCGGCACAGCATTAACCGTGTGGTTACAGTTATTTATATTGTTTCTATCTGCATTTAAGCACGATGCTATTACGTTAGCTCCATAGCTAAAGTGCTTCATCGATGTATTGTCGTGGAGATAAAAGTCACTGTGAATGTCCATTTCGCGTTCTCGACTCTCATTTTCAAGAGGATATAGTATCCGGGGTGGTTTTAAAATACAAATCCGTGATCCACAATAGAAAAAGGAGAAAGTGTGGAATCCAATGAACCCTTGTACCTAAGTTACGGTCAGAGCGAAAAAAGATACGTCTTGCACTGCACTCTAGTCCGTCACTCTCACGTTCCTCATCCACGAATCTTTCATCCTCGCTCAAATTAATGGGGTAATCGTCGCTTTCTCGGTCCGAATCGCTCTCGCTGCTGGTGTAAACAATGGGGAAATGTGAGGAGCCCTTCAACCTGCAACGTCACGCTACTTCCGGTACGGGCAAGGCTTTTTTTATCAGCGACCAAAAGTTGAGAACTTTATCGTCGATGTTCTCTACTAAATCCTTTCAGCAAAAATATGGCAATATCGCGAAATTATCAAGTATGACACATAGAATGGATCTGCTATCCCCGTTTAAATAAAACAATTTCATTTCAGTAGGCCTTTAAAAGGATCAGATGGTGTATTTCGACATTTCGATAAGAAACTCACATAATGTAGATAACAATTCCGACTGTCCAAATATCTGCTGGGGGCCCCACCACTTCACCTTTCACCATTTCAGGAGCTTTAAGCACATTTAATAATACATTTATATTGACATAAGTACAAATATACATGAGTGATTGGGCTTACCCATGTATTCCAGAGTTCCTGTTACAGAGTCCTGCTGCTTAAGACTGAGCGGGTTAAAGCTCTGAGCGCTCCCAAAGTCTACAATCTTGATGGTGTTATTGTTTGTCACCATAATGTTGTCGGGTTTCAAGTCCAAGTGGAGGACCCTGCGGTTGTGGAGGTACTCGACTCCCTGGAGGATCTGCACCAAGTACTCCACCACGTCATCCTCAGAGTAGCGAAACCTATTATTGAGAAAAAAGATTTCAACAAGGATGGTGCTTTCGTGTGTATTATATCCTGCTTGAATGACTGTTTAGAACCTGTCTATTAGGCTGTGCAGAAGCTCTTTGCCTGTGTAGTACTCTGCCACCAGCACAACGTAGCGTGGCGTGACGTAGGCCTCGTGCAATGCCATGACTCTTTCATTGTGCAGGGATTTCAGAATCTCATACTCCTTCAACACCTCCTGTTTGTTCTCATGGCTATAGGGGATGATCTTGGCCATGTACATTCTGCCCGTGGCATTCTCACGGCATTCGCGGATGACTCCAAAACGACCCCTGGAAATAGTTTGGTTTAGATGTATCACTTTCCAATGTCGGATGAGAGGTTTAATGATAACATTGTCCATCACCTGGATTTCTCATCCAGGAAGGTGTACGGTTTTTGTGGAACCCCTTGCCGCAGAGCCGTGGATGGGGTCCCTCTGCCGGGCGTACTGACCCCTTCACCGATGGGGCTCAGGCTGGATGTTTGAAGCACTTGAGGGGAGAAGGAGACAGGAGATGTGGCCACAGATGCTGTGGTGCCTTTAATGGGCACTGAGGCTGGTTTGGTGGGGGTTGAAGGTGGAGTTACAAGTGTGATGGGACTCTGGGTCATAGGAGACACAATGTTCACGGGACTTTGGGGTTTGGGCACTATAAATGGTGCAGAGGGATGTTTAGCGCTTGTTTTTGGGTCATGTGGTGTATTTTTTGGTGTATTATGGCTTGAAGGACCTAAGGATGATGGCGATTCTGCTGCAGAAGGGGACATCACTTGTGCAGTTGCATCTTCAGCAGCTGTAACTGTGACAGTCATCATGGGTGTGAGTTGGGGGATGGATGAGGGGGACACCAGAGGCTCTCGTTTGTTCGCTGTCTTCACAACAGCCACCTCTGGTATTGCGTCTTGAGCTGAGAACCAAAGACAACAGTACTGCAATGTGTTTCCAAAAATATCTTTAAAGGCCTACTGAAAGCCACTACTACCGACCACGCAGTCTGATAGTTTATATATCAATGATGAAATCTTATCATTGCAACACATGCCAATACGGTCGGGTTAACTTATAAAGTGCAATTTTAGATTTCCCGGGAAATATCCGGCTGAAAACGTCTCGGTATGATGACGTTTGCGCGTGACGTCACGGATTGTAGCAGACATTTTGGAACAGCACGGTGGCCAGCTTAAGGCGTCTGTTTTCATCGCAAAATTCCACAGTATTCTGGACATCTGTGTTGGTGAATCTTTTGCAATTTGTTTAATGAACAATGGAGACAGCAAAGAAGAAAGCTGTAGGTGGGATCGGTGTATTAGCAGTCCGCCGCCGTGCCGCTGTCCTCACCGGTGTCTGGGTTGACTTCCTCCGTCTCCGGGCCGGCGACCGCACCGATGATCGTGGTGAAGTCCTCCGTCGCGCCTTCGATCGCTGGAACGCAGGTGAGCACGGTTGGTGATGAGCAGATGAGGGCTGGCGTAGGTGGAGAGCTAATGTTTTTAGCATAGCTCTGTCGAGGTCCCGTAGCTAATTTAGCTTCAATGGCGTCGTTAGCAACAGCATTCCTAGGCTTCGCCAGGCGGGACAACATTAACCGTGTGGTTACAGGTCCAGGGTTTGGTTCGGTGTCTCCTGATAGTAGAAGTAATAGTAGTATTGTTGATCTTCTGTCTATCTTTCCACTCAGGGGCTTATTTCTTCTGTTTCTATCCGCAGTTAAGCACGATGCTATCACGTTAGCTCCGTAGCTAAAGTGTTTCGCCGATGTATTGTCGTGGAGATAAAAGTCACCGTGAATGTCCATTTCGCGTTCTCGACTCTCATTTTCAAGAGGATATAGTATCCGAGGTGGTTTAAAATACAAATCCGTGATCCACAATAGAAAAAGGAGAAAGTGTGGAATCCAATGAGTCCTTGTACCTAAGTTACGGTAAGAGCGAAAAAAGATACGTCCTGCACTGCACTCTAATCCTTCACTCTCACTTTCCTCATCCACAAATCTTTCATCCTCGCTCAAATTAATGGGGTAATCGTCGCGTTCTCGGTCCGAATCGCTCTCGCTGCTGGTGGGAATGATTGTAAACAATGTGCAGATGTGAGGCGCTCCACAACCTGTGACGTCACGCTACTTCCGGTACAGGCAAGGCTTTTTTATCAGCGACCAAAAGTTGCGAACTTTATCGTCGATGTTCTCTACTAAATCCTTTCAGCAAAAATATGGCAATATCGCGAAATGATCAAGTATGACACATAGAATGGACCTGCTATCCCCGTTTAAATAAGAACATTTCATTTCAGTAGGTCTTTAAGTACAATCAGTGCATTTGCATCTTGTGTCCGACATTGCTAAAAATACCTGTTGAGTCCAAATTGACTGGAGCTGAACAGTTGCTATGTGGCCCCTGTCCTGCCTTGTTCACGCAGGACACACGAAACCTAAACAAGCCACCTCGCGGTAAGTCGGTCACATTGTAGTAGCAGTCAACCACTCTGGTGGCTACAGTTTGCCACGTTGAATCTCCTGATGAAACAAGATGCAAACCATGGGTTTTCAGTGGACCCCGACTTAAACAAGTTGAAAAACTTATTGGGGTGTTACCATTTAGTGGTCAATTGTACGGAATATGTACTTCACTGTGCAATCTACTAATAAAAGTCTCAATCAATCAATCAATTCTGTAAAACGTTACCCCCTTGGATGTAAACCAAATGCTTGGTGAGATTTTATCAAATAAAACGATTGATGTTCAATTCAAACCTTTCCCTTTGCTCTGTTTGGAGCAAAGACAAGGAGGTATGATGCAATCCCAAGGTGTTGCTTATCTTTATCGATCCAGTTTCAAATGTATTTATTTATTTTGTCACCTTCTGACTTCCTTTCCAGAGTATAGCTGCACGGAGGCTTGGTGTCTGCCGGCTTCCAAAGCACCAGGGCAGTGTTGTTGTACGTCTGAGGGACCTCAGGGGTCCCCGGTCGCTTAGGAATATCTTCAGCATTTTAAAAAAAAAAAAGGGGAAGAGAGAAGAGGACCCAATAAGGTGACATTCTGTATTATGAAAAACATAGATTGCATTTGTTCGTACAGTGTTCCCTCCGTTATCTAAAACATATGTCATTTTAACATGAAACTCCCATATGTATGCAAATCTCAATGTACAATACTCAATGGTACTTTAAAATCTTGGACAGCGTTTTCTGGTGAGTCAACTCACTGAGAAACCATGGCACCTTCTGACTATTTAGCTTGTTAGCTTCCTGCGTCACAAGTGCACAATGGTGACTTAAAGGCCTACTGAAATGATTTTTTTTTTATTTAAACGGGGATAGCAGATCCATTCTATGTGTCATACTTGATCATTTCGCGATATTGCCATATTTTTGCTGAAAGGATTTAGTATAGAACAATGACGATAAAGTTCGCAACTTTTGGTCTCTGATAAAAAGAAGCCTTGCCCCTACCGGAAGTAGCGTGACGTAGTCAGTTGGTCACCTCCTCATATTTTCCTATTGTTTTCAACGCAGCTAGAGCGATTCGGACCGAGGAAGCGACGATTACCCCATTAATTTGAGCGAGGATGAAAGATTCGTGGATGAGGAACGTTAGAGTGACGGACTAGAATGCAGTGAAAGACATATCTTTTTTCGCTCTGACCGTAACTTAGGTACAAGCTGGCTCATTGGATTCCACCCTCTCTCCTTTTTCTATTGTGGATCACGGATTTGTATTTTAAACCACCTCAGATACTATATCCTCTTGAAAATGAGAGTCGAGAACGCGAAATGGACATTCACAGTGACTTTTATCTCCACGACAATACATCGGCGAAGCTCTTTAGCTACTGAGCTAACGTGATAGCATCTGGCTCAAATGCAGATAGAAACAAAATAAATAAATCCCTGACTGGAAGGATAGACAGAAGATCAACAATACTATTAAACCATGTACATGTAACTACACGGTTAATAATTCTCAGCCTGGCAAAGCTTAACAATGCTGTTGCTAACGACGCTGAAGCTAACTTAGCAACTTAGCAACCGGACCTCACAGAGCTATGATAAAAACATTAGCGCTCCACCTACACCAGCCAGCCCTCATCTGCTCATCAACACCCGTGCTCACCTGCGTTCCAGCGATCGACGGCGCGACGAAGGACTTCACCCGATCACAGATGCGGTTGGCGGCTAGCGTCGGCTAGCGCGTCTGCTATCCAAGTAAGTCCTCCTTGTTGTGTTGCTACAGCCAGCCGCTAATACACCGATCCCATCTACAACTTTCTTCTTTGCAGTCTCCATTGTTCATTAAACAAATTGCAAAAGATTCACCAACACAGATGTCCAGAATACTGTGGAATTATGAAATGAAAACAGGGCTATTTTGTATTGGCTTCAATGGGCTACCGATACTCCAGTTTCACTGGCTACGTCACGCGCATACGTCATCATCCAAAGGCGTTTTCCACCGGAAGTTTAGCGGGAAATTTAAAATGTCACTTTATAAGTTAACCCGGCCGTATTGGCATGTGTTGCAATGTTAAGATTTTATCATTGATATATAAATTATCAGACTGCGTGGTTGGTAGTAGTGGCTTTCAGTAGGCCTTTAAGAGAGACGGAGAGTGCTATTGGAGGTGCAACTATCTGATGTGTTACAACAGACGCTTACTTATATTGCACATTTTGAAAGACGGCGTTTGTGATACTGGCTCTCTGAAGGAGTTCTTTGTACATGTCTGAAATGATGTACTAAAACATCCAATCACAGCTTTACAGTGTGCATCACAGTATTATATTCGTATTTATTCCATTTTTTCTACCACTACAACCCAATCCAGCAAATACCATGCATAATTGAATGGTGTGATACAAGAGATAGGTAATTTAGGAGGAAATACCATGTTTTGATAAATGCTTGGTTGTCACGTCACTCACAAGCTATTGACAGTGTACAGGACGTGGTGATGGCAGCAATGGGATTAGTAGCTAAACACTCGTACACCCCGGCATCTTTATGGCTACACTTGAGGATGGTAAGAAGCTGCCTGCCGTCTGGATGGGAGATCAGACTAATGCGGTCATCCGCCAGCACAGCTTTACGATCTGTAACGGAAATGCAACAATTAATTCAAACCTGACAATATCTTTATTGCTACTAGCGTTCAAATACCTTTCATCCATGAAATGTCAGGAGGTGGACTTCCTGCCGGTAGGCAGCAAAGGGTGACCTGCTCTCCTTCTAGCAGTATTTGGTCCTTGAGTTTGATATGGAACACAGGTGGGAAATCTGACGCAGAACGGACAAACTTCGGAGTGTTTGAGTTCTCCTCCTCTTTTGGGGCAGGTAAAAGAATGTCAGTCTGGGAAGGTGTTTTGTCTTTTTTACTCCTGCTTAGACCCCACCTGTCCCATCTAGACCGCCGGTCGTTCTCTTTCTCAGAATGAACACTTGAAACAGATTCAATCGAGTCTTTAGAGGTGCCGACGGCAACCTGTTTTGCAAGCTGATTTTCAGGCACACAAATTTCTTGCAGTCCACGACCCTCAGAGCGTGAGTGGCGATGGCGAGAAAACAACGGTGTCCTCTTTCCTTCTGTGTTCTCTTTTCTCTCGTCCGACTGGCTTCGTATTTTGGTGGAAATTCCTGCCACTTTATTCTCAAACTTCTGTCGCATTGCAAAGACGGAAGAATCTGTGATCTTCTTCAAATCCGTCTCTTTCTGACTTCCCTCGGCATGTTTATCCTTCCTATCCTCAGACTGGGTTCTTATTTTAGCAGAGATTCCTGCCACTTTGGACTCAAACCTGCGCCTCACAGAAGAAATTGTAGACTCATCAGCCTTTCTTTGTTCTCTATCTTGCTCTTTGGTGTCCAGAGATTTACTTCGACCAATTGCCCAAGTAACCCTCTTAGTGGCCGCACTTTCCTGTGCATCCTGAGTCTTTCTTTCAGTGGATTTGTCTCCCTTTTTATCATCGGATGGTGATCTCTTTCCTCGTAATGAAAACCTTCCGATAAGGCTCAGGCCTCGTTCCTTTATCTCATCTTCACGTAGGTCTTGAACTGATTTGGACTTCTCTTGTAGCCCTTTGGAGCTCATCTCAAGAGGTGCTCCCCTTGGCCCTGGCCTGTAAACCTCTTCACCTCCACCGCCAATCTTACGGCTTGGCACAGGCGATTCCCCTTCTGATTTGTTTCTTGTCAGCTTTCTGAGGCCACGGGTCAAAGAGGATTCCCGCTTCTTAAATCTGGACTCAAAGACCTCCTCTGAGTCAATGTCTTTGATATCTGTTCTCAGTTTTGGGTGGCTAAGCATGCCAGAAATATCCGGATTTGATAACGAGGAATTTGAAGCAGAAGATGAGTGGCCAGCGGCTACTTTTGCAAACACAGCCAAGTGTTTCGATGATAAAGCATTTTCTTTAGGCTCAGGTCTGCCTCTTGACTTGTCAGGAACCTGATCAGATGACACTACAATGGCTTCTGCACTGCTTCTTTTTGCAAATGATTCTTTATAGGTTTGTGATGTTTCTTTATCTTCCATCACTTCCTCTCCATGTATTTGCATGTCCTGATATTTTTTTCTTGTGTCCTCTTCGTCATCATCCTCTTCTATCACTATTATGGGAGTAACTACTGAAGGTAATTTCAACTCAGATTCAACTTCATTTAGCTTGTCTTTGTTGGCTATTTTTTCTTCATAATTCAGTTTTTTGCGTTGGTCCACTTTCCCTGGTGTTGGGTAGACAAAATTGTTGTGTTCAGTAGGCGACGCTGACTCCAGCATCGTTTGTCCTGTTAGTGCCGACATTGACGTTGCTTCCTGAAGCTTCTTACTCTCGGTGCTGACATTGATGACGGATGGAATCTCCAAGGGAGCTCCATACCTGCGGTGAAGTGGCATGGGCTCAGAATCTCCCTGGGTAAAGGAGACACTTTTCCGAAAAACTCTGGTCTTTGTTGTGTCCTCTCCAGCATTCTCAGAAGATGCAGCTCTTGTGAGTGTAGATTGCCCTGTTCTGGATCTCCTCAGATTACGATCGAGAGACCCGGTCTGCCTCTCATCTTCCATGCCAAGTGTTTCAAACAAAGGCCCTCGGAGGCCACTCATCTTTTTATCCATGTTGCCACCCCTTAGTAGCCGCTGTCTCATGAGCTCCAGTTTCAAGGCGTAATCCTCCTGGCTTAGCTTTGTCATGCCAGGGCTTGGGCTGCGGTGTGGCAGTTCCAGAGAAGTCGCCTTTTTCAGGTTATTGCTGCTTGTTTCTGTATCTTCAATGGCATTGTCCTCCTCGGGGTCAATATGGAGAAGTAGTGCAGAGTCCGCCGAGCTGCCTCTCCTCATGGTTGATCTTCTGGCTTTTGTTTGTGATTCATCAGACTCAGTGCTTAATCCTTTTTTAAACGGAGCTCGTTTTGTCTCTTGATTTATCTCGTCTGGGCTAATTGTGTCCAGGTCGTCCTTAGTTTTCTCGACAACAATGTGTTCATCTGCAGGGATCTCATTCAGGGAGACTCTGGAACCGGAGAAAAACATAGATATCGGCATTGGAATGAAGGGCAGCTCATCTACGTCTGCCTCAGAGTCGGAGGACGAGGAAGGCGGCGGTGAGCCGTCTTTTAATTGCCGGGCCACTGCAATCGAGACGTGGTTAGATGCGTCATTAAGTATCTCTGGGATTGTGCGCATCACCATCTTGGATTTGTAACTGATGAGGGAGCGCTGAGAAGCAAAAATCAGGACAAGCATGAGAAAGCAATGGTCAATTAAATTGTAAAAAAAACTATTAGTCAACAGACACACCCTTTGTCACACCTGCACCATCTAATGCAGGGGTGTCCAAACTTTTTCCACTGAGGGCCGCACACTGAAATATTAAAGCAAGCCGGGGCCATTTTGATATTTTTTATTTTAAAAAACAATACAATATATGTATAAAAAAATATACATTTAGGCCTCCACTCAGGCTTGATCCTGGGGACCCCAAAGTGTTTAGGTAAAAAAAAAATTACAAATGTGTCATTATTTAGTATTATTATTATTATTATTATAAGGTCTAAATCTCCAGATCAACATTAGGTCTATCTGTCAATATAAAGTGTTTTTCAAGATTTAAGTTGTATGCTCTTTTTGTCAAAGAAAACCCAGTTTTTTTTATGGAAAAAACACAAAATATGCAATATTTTCCCCCAATAACATTTTAAAGTCCTAATACATAATTTTGGATATAGAGAACATACAAACCCTTTATTTATTAAGTCAAAAATATTAAAGTTTGGTGATTTGGTAAAATTGCAAACAGCTAAAATGATGTACAAAGCAATCTATCACCTGCTACCAAAGAATGTACAACATTTATTCTCAACTAAAGAGGAGAAATATAACCTTAGAGGAAAAAATAATTTAAAACATTTATATGCACGTACAACACTTAAAACTTTTAGCATAACAGTATGTGGAATTAAATTATGGAATGGATTAAGTAAAGAAGTTAAAAATTGTACTGACATGATCCAGTTTAAGAGGTTGTTTAAATTAATAGTGCTTACAAAGTACAAAGAAGAAGAATTATGAGAAAAACTTCCAACCTTATTGAAAATATTCTTCATCTCAGTATGTTAATAATGACTGAATTAATTAATTACATATTACAAACTGTTGTATATACTAATTCATAGATGTTATTTTATTATATAAAAAGGTCAGTAAATTATTTTATATAATTGTAAACGCTTTGAAGTGGGAAAGGGGTAGGATTAAATAAGCTTTGCTTCTTCCTACTCCTTTTCGGGCATGATGTAAATGAAATGATAAGAAATTGTGTGATGTATTATGATGTAAATGTGTTCATGTTCGAAATAAACTAAAAGAAAGAAAGAAAGAAAGTAGAATATTTGAGATTATATAATAATTGGAGTTCATAGCAAAACTCATAACAACATTAATTCATTATTATTTTTGAGCAACTTAAATAGACACTTAAAAAAAAAAAGTCCCACTAAAAATTATTGGGGATCCAAAAGGGTCCTGCTCAGTAAAGTATTAAAAAATAAATCATACTTTTTTTTTTTTTACTTTTAACACAATAGTCTCAAGATCAACTTCAGATCTATCCGTCAATTATAACTTTTGTTGTTGTTTGTGTTTTTTGTTTGTTCGTTTTAGGCCCTTTAAACAAAACAGCTTTGTTTTTTATATGGGAGACACAAAATATTTTCCCCAAAAAATATTCCAAAGTGGAATATTTAATGTGACGTAATTGGAGCTTTGAATAGGTCAATAATTCATAACGACATTGATTTTGATTCATTATTTTTTTTAAAGAAAGAAACAGCCTGCATGGCAGCTTTGTGTTATTAGAGTAAAATTGCAACATGTTCTTGTCACATTTCACCTGTTTGCTCTTTTATACCACTTTTTATGTTTTTTATTTTTTTAATCGTATTTTTAGAATGTGCCGCGGGGCCGTTAAAAAATTACCTGCGGGCCGCAAATGGCCCCCGGGCCGCACTTTGGACACCCCTGATCTAATGAGTAAAGAGCCAAAAAGCTATATATTCAGAAATGTGCATTTGGTAGAATCTTTTTGTGAAACTGCAATTCGTCTTGCTGTCAAATGTCATACTATTGAAAATCCTGTTATTTTGTTTTTAAATGAGTCTTCTTTTGTAAAAAAAAAAGCAAGTGTGCTCTGCTGTCGAGAGCGTTGCAATCTTGAAGGATGAAGTTTGACAAGATTGCCATTATTTGCAGAATCTCAACTCAAAATCTGTCTGGATTGAGATTGCCTTCAATGATGAAAAGCCACCATAATTAACAAATATCATCACAGTATCATTGAAATAACAACTCAATCAGAGTACTAAATTGATTGTTACGCATTTATTTTTATTGGCACATGCAGCGCTTGTATTGGCTCTCATTAGAATGTGTGCCTAATGTGATCAGTAAGTGCAAAAGTGTGTGTACTGTACTGTACCTGCCATCGCCTTCTAGACAAAGTCTGTTTAAGCCTCGCTGTGCAGATGCCATTGTTGCTTTCTGACTGCAAGACAAAATGTAATCAATGTCATGAAATATTTAATGTTTTGAAGAGGCATTTATAAAAAGACGCATCATGTGATGTTTTAAAATACATTTAAGTGGTTATAGTACAAACCCCGTTTCCATATGAGTTGGGAACTTGTGTTAGATGTAAATATAAACGGAATACAATGATTTGCAAATAATTTTCAACCCATATTCAGTTGAATATGCTACAAAGACAACATATTTGATGTTCAAACTGATAAACAATTTTTTTTTTTGCAAATGATCATTAACTTTAGAATTTGATGCCAGCAACACGTGCCAAAGAAGTTGGGAAAGGTGGCAATAAATACTGATAAAGTTGAGGAATGCTCATCAAACACTTATTTGGAACATCCCACAGGTGAACAGGCTAATTGGGAACAGGTGGGTGCCATGATTGGGTATAAAAGTAGATTCCATGAAATGCTCAGTCTTTCACAAGAAAGGATGGGGCGAGGTACACCACTTTGTCCACAACTGCGTGAGCAAATAGTCAAACAGTTTAAGAACAACCTTTCTCAAAGTGCAATTGCAAGCAATTTAGGGATTTCAACATCTACGGTCCATAATATCATCAAAAGTTCAGAGAATCTGGAGAAATCACTCCACATAAGCGGCATGGCCGGAAACCAACATTGAATGACCGTGACCTTCGATCCCTCAGACGGCACTGTATCAAAAACCGACATCAATCTCTAAAGGATATCACCACACGGGCTCAGGAACACTTCAGAAACCCACTGTCACTAAATACAGTTGGTCGCTACATCTGTAAGTGCAAGTTAAAGCTCTACTATGCAAAGCGAAAGCCATTTATCAACAACACCCAGAAACGCCGCCGGCTTCTCTGGGCCCGAGATCATCTAAGATGGACTGATGCAAAGTGGAGAAGTGTTCTGTGGTCTGACGAGTCCACATTTCAAATTGTTTTTGGAAATATTCGACATCGTGTCATCCGGACCAAAGGGGAAGCGAACCATCCAGACTGTTATCGACGCAAAGTTGAAAAGCCAGCATCTGTGATGGTATGGGGGTGTATTAGTGCCCAAGGCATGGGTAACTTACACATCTGTGAAGGCACCATTAATGCTGAAAGGTACATACAGGTTTTGGAACAACATATGCTGCCATCTAAGCACTGTCTTTTTCATGGACGCCCCTGCTTATTACAGCAAGAAAATGCCAAGCCACATTCAGCACGTGTTACAACAGCGTGGCTTCGTAAAAAAAGAGTGCGGGTACTTTCCTGGCCCGCCTGCAGTCCAGACCTGTCTCCCATCGAAAATGTGTGGCGCATTATGAAGCGTAAAATACGACAGCGGAGACACCAGACTGTTGAACGACTGAAGCTCTACATAAAACAAGAATGGGAAAGAATTCCACTTTCAAAGCTTCAACAATTAGTTTCCTCAGTTCCCAATCGTTTATTGAGTGTTTTTAAAAGAAAAGGCCATGTAACACAGTGGTGAACATGCCCTTTCCCAACTACTTTGGCATGTGTTGCAGCCATGAAATTCTAAGTTAATTATTATTTGCAAAAAAATAAATAAAGTTTATGAGTTTGAACATCAACTATCTTGTCTTTGTAGTGCATTCAACTGAATATGGGTTGAAAAGGATTTGCAAATCATTGTATTCCGTTTATATTTACATCTAACACAACTTCCCCACTCATATGGAAACGGGGTTTGTATTATTTACATTTTAATATCAAGCACATATGAGTACTACATTGGAATTTAGATTATACAAACAATTTGATATATTAGTCATTAATGAACTAAGGGGGTTTACTCTATTTGAAGGTTGTTCATACAACTTATTTGTTGTTGCATCACAGCCATTGGACATAGAGGACAATACAATAGCTTATTAAGATCAAGTAAATCCTGCAAGTTATTTTTCAAGGGATATTAAACACAAGATTGACTGCTACCTTGAACCAAGGATGGCGGAGGCATTCAACGGCACTCGGCCTCCTGGCGGTGCAAACACAACATGCTGCAGTTTAGTTACGATGCGTAATACAAAGGCTGTCCAAAACTAAATTTGAGATGCTTACAGGCGGTCCACCACCAAAAGCTTGATGACAAAGCCCCTTGCTTCTTTGCAGAGGGCAGAGAACATACTCTCTTCAAAGGCCACATTGTAGTTGCGAATGTTTAACGCTGTGGCGCGGTCGTTTTCACCGGCAAATGGTGACACTCCTGTCAGGCTGCAATAAACATATTTATATATATATATATATGACTCAATACTTGTTAAATATTAAATAAAGACGGATAAATATGCGTGCCCCTGCTGGATGACCTACCACAGATATGTAATGACGCCAACTGGCCTGTAGAGAGCAGCAGAAGCATAAAATAGTTGAGAGAACAATTTTTGTTGTGGTTGCCAACAGTGCACAAGGTACATGAGGCTCACCATATGTCTGTTGCTGTGGAAACGGGGGTCTGGTTCACAATTTCTGGGCTCACATATTCTGGTGTGCCATACTTGCAATAGTGCTCCTCGGATGACTCCAGTCTGATGGCATTGCCGAAGTCACATATGCGGATCTGGTCACTGCTGGTACCAGTCATCAAAATGTTTTCTGGCTAGCAGAAGACAAACACAAATGCGATGAAATCTCGTTTGAATCTCGCCCTAATCCCGTAAAAGCATTACCTTGATGTCGAGGTGAGCAATTCCTTTCTCATGAAGGTAACGAAGGCCTTCTAACACCTGCTGAACACTTCGACGGATCTGTGGAGATGCACAAATTAAGTCAAGGTCAAGTGACATGAAGGCATTTGGGCAGAATCCAAGCCACTTTCAATTCAACCGACTTCCAGTTCTGTGACGGTTGTTCTTCTGGACATTCGTTCCAGCAGCTCTTCATGACACCTTCAGGTCACAGCTGAGGAAAGGTAGACTACATAGTCCAACTGATGAATCATACATAAACAATACCCCGAGTATGTGTTTTTTGTTACGATGCACTCAGTGATGAGTCAAAGGTCATAAATAGGGATGATGCTCCCGGTTGTTCGATAAGAAAAGAACAGAGTCCTCGGACTCGAATCCCTTTTTGAGAACCGGTACCCGTTATCGAGACCACTATAGTAAAGAAAAAGAGTTGGTTCTTTATTTGAATCTCTGGGAACGAATCCCGTCCCACAAGAAATGCCCTGTGGGACATCACAGGAAATGACGTAGCTCAGTCATTTGTCACGGACCGGGTGCAGCGTGCTGCGGTTCGTTCTCCCGGGACGCAAAAAGCGTGCATACAGTGTAAAAAAAAGAAAGTTGAGAAAACGCAAATTTTCAAGGCAACAGGATGCAACAAGATTTTTGCGTTTTCTCAACTTTTGACTACTGCTAAATAGTGAAATACGATTTGCAATTGTTGGACTAATTATAGTTTTCAAGTCAGTCAGACTCAGAAATAAGGTTTCGCTATGTTTAACTACCAAAACAGTGTCTGGCCAGCAGTAGTCAAAAGTTGAGAAAACGCAAAAATCTTGTTGCGTCATGTTGCCTTGAAAATTTGCGTTTTCTCAACTTTTTTTTTTTTTTACAGTGTAGATAGGAGATGATTTATTTCTCATAAATCATACACATTACAACAGATAGGAACAAAACAAAAAAGGAAGGCGTGCCGTTCGCACGAGAAGCTAAAGCAAAAACTTACTCAGCACAGGGATACTAGAAGCTAAGGTAACTTGGCACAGGAATCATGAGCTCGAAAAACCAGAATGCCAACATAACCGTTGCAAATGCAAACAATGAAGCCACGACGAGTGAGCGGAAAAGGCAGGCTTAAATGGAGTCTCTGATGAGCAACAGGTGCGCGTACAAGGCAGGTGAAAATCATAAGTAACCATGGTGACTAAAACAAACCCCCGAAGTGCACAAAACAACTAAGGAAGTCCAAAACTAACAGAACATAACTAAACAAAACATGATCCGACCACATCATAATAATACATCACAGTTTCATATCATTTCACTTTCCAGGAGTAGGAAGAAGTGAAGCTTATTTAATCCTACCCCTTTCCCACTTCATAGCGTTTACAAATATATACATCATTTACTGACCTTTTTATAATAAAATGTATGTGAATTAGTATATACAACAGTTTTGTAATATGTAATTAATTAATTCAGTCATTATTAATATATTGAGATGAAGAATATCTTATTTTTAATAAGGTTGAAAGTAGGGATGTCCGATAATGGCTTTTTGCCGATATCCGATATTCCGATATTGTCCAACTCTTTAATTACCGATACCGATATCAACCGATACCGATATCAACCGATATATGCAGTCGTGGAATTAACACATTATTATGCCTAATTTGGACAACCATGTATGGTGAAGATAAGGTACTTTTTTTTAAAAATTGTAAAATAAGATAAATAACATAAAAACATTTTCTTGAATAAAAAAGAAAGTACAACAATATAAAAACAGTTACATAGAAACTAGTAATGAATGAAAATTAGTAAAATTAACTGTTAAAGGTTAGTACTATTAGTGGACCAGCAGCACACACAATCATGTGTGCTTACGGACTGTATCCCTTGCAGACTGTATTGATATATATTGATATATAATGTAGGAAGCAGAATATTAATAACAGAAAGAAACAACCCTTTTGTGTGAATGAGTGTGAATGGGGTAGGGAGGTTTTTTGGGTTGGTGCACTAATTGTAAGTGTATCTTGTGTTTTTTATGTTGATTTAATAAAAAAAAACAAAAAACAAACAAACAAAAAAACCCGATACCGATAACAAAAAAAACGATACCGATAATTTCCGATATTACATTTTAACGCATATATCGGCCCATAATATCAGGCCGATATTATCGGACATCTCTAGTTGAAAGTATTTCTCATAATTCTTCTTCTTTGTACTTTGTAAGCACTATTCATTTGAGCAACCTCTTAAACTGGATCATATCAGTGCAATGTTTACTTCTTTACTTCAATCAATCAATCAATGCTTATTTATATAGCCCTAAGTCACAAGTGTCTCAGAGGGCTGCACTTAATCCATTCCATCATTTAATTCCACATCATTTGAGCTGTTTGCAATTTTACCAAATCATCGAACTTTAATATTTTTAACTCAATAAATAAAGTGTGTGTATGTTCTCTATATCCAACATTATGTATCAGTCTAATTGATTGTTTTTGTAACACGGTTAACGAATGTAGCGCACATTTGTAGTTATTTCCCCCACATTTCTGCACAATAACTCAGATATGGTAATACTATAGTAGCGAGCAGTAGAGAATGTGAAGTGATTTGTTAAACCAATTATTGTGTTTTTTTCCATACACAACAACCTATCTGGACTCGATAACAGAATCGATAAGAGGATTCGATAATAGGCTCAAACTCAATAATTTCTTATCAAACATCATCCCTAGTCATAAATGAATCATTCATGCCTCAGGCCATGTCTACATTAAGTCGTTTAACCCCTTAAACGAATAACTATTTAGTCTAAGCCCCGTTTCAGCCACACTAAACCAACGTTTAAGGACCCCCTCCTCGGACAAATTTTTACACGGGTAAGTCAGCCGTGCAATTCTTGAATCTCCGGCACTTAGCTTTGTATGGACTCATTGATCGTTTACAAAGTGAGTTCGGAGAGGAAGTGACGCCAGAAAGACCACGCCCCACACAGGAAGTGACATCACAAAGAACGCCCACAGCCAGCTTCATGATAAAGCGGTTTCGTAACTCGGAGCTAACCACTGGAAATATGAAGGCGAGTCATCCAGACATGCCCGTGTTTCTCCTTCTTCTACATGTACGAACCCTTGTGTAAATCACACATGAATACCTTAAGACAGGGGTGTCCAAAGTGCGGCCATTTGCAGCCCGCAGGTCGTTTTTTAACGGCCCCGCGGCCCATTTTAAAATACGATTAAAAAAATGTAAAACATAAAAAGTGGTATGAAAGAGCAAACAGGTGAAATGTAACAAGAAAACGTTGCAATGTTTACTCTAATAACACAAAGCTGCCAATGCAGGCTGTTTCTTTCTTTAAAAAATAATAATGAATCAAAATCAATGTTGTTATGAAGTATTGACCTATCCAAGGCTCCAATTAAGTCACATGAAATATTGCACTTTGAGATATTTTTTGGGGAAAATGTTGCATATTTTGTGTTTGCCATATAAAAAAATTGAGCTGTTTTTCTTTTTTTTTTTAAAGAAGGGCGTAAAACGAACAAACAAAAAACATCAACAACAATACAACTTATAATTGACGGATGGATCTGAAGTTGATCTCGAGATCATTGTGTTAAAAGTAAACAGTAAAAAAAAAAGTATAATTTATTTTTTAACACTTTAATGAGTAGGACGCTTTTGGTTCCCCAATAATTTTTGTGTGATTTGTTTTTAAGTGTCATCGCTCAAAAAATAATAATGAATTAAAATCAATGGTGTTATGAGTTATTGACCGTTTTAAGGCTCCAATTATTATATAATCTCAAATATTCCACTTACAAATTTTATTGGGTGAAAGTATTGCATATTTTGTGTTTTTTCCATAAAAAAAACTAGGGTTTTCTTTGACAAAAAGAGCATACGACTTAAATCTTTAAAAACGTCATATTGACAGATAGACCTAATGTTGATCTAGGGATTTAAAACTTGCATAATAATAAAAATAATAATACTGAATAATGACACATTTTTTATATTTTTTTTTACCAAAATCCTTTGGGGTCCCTGGGATCAAGCCTGAGTGGAGGCCTAAATGTATATTTTTTATACATATATTTGATTGGTTTTTAAAATAAAAAAATATCAAAATGGCCCCTGCTTGCTTTGATTTGTCAGTGTGCGGCCCTCAGTGGAAAAAGTTTGGACACCCCTGCCTTAAGAGAAAGCGATTGCAGCTATTTGGGATACAACACTTCTCAGACTGCAAGAGAACTTTCAGCTGTGATGCTACTTAGCGAAAAACTTCGTCCATTTGATTTACCCTGGGTAACCTTATGGCTTTACATTTACACACTAGAACAAATGTATTGGATATTTTTTGTTCGAGAGATAATCAGCTTACTTTTAAGCACATGAAAGACCCGGTAAGACACAAAAGTATATTTTTAAATAAAAGATGGAAAAAGGATACAATTCTGTTATGAGCACTACCACATTCTTCTTTTCAAAGGCATCTTGGAAGTAGATGATCCGCTCGTGGTCCAGTGTGGACAGCAGTTCCATCTCCCGCAGTGCCAAGGCTTTCCTTTTCCCGCGTGCAGATGTGAACTTGGCGGCAAAATCCTTCTTTCCCTTCTTCTGAGTTACCCGTTTTATGTAAGAGAAGGCCCCCCTGTGAGGAGACATGCCCAGAAATCACTTTTTTTTTTTTAACCTTTTGATATCATTGAAACTTTTGGCATAAGTCTGTGTTCTAGTTATATATTTAAGTTTAATCTGCAGTCCCCGAGCCTTGTCATTTTTGTGTTGTTTTCACCGAGCCTCCGTCAACCTGGGATTGAGTCTTCACAAGGATGGAGAAACACATACCGGCCTATCTCCTTGTGGAGGTCATAGTAGTCGGTCAAGCGTCGCATCTTCCTGAGAATGGTTCCCTTGTCTTCCATTGGTTCTATTGCCTCTTTTCGCTCTGCAAGAAAGATGTACGTTTACATGTGCATTAGTCTTGGTGCTTGTAGTACAATTGTAGTCAAAAATTGAGCTGTTTGTGGCCAAACAGCTCAATTTTTGTTTCATCAGACCACAGAACTTTCCTCCAGAAGGTCTTATCTTTGTCCATGTGATGTCAGATGAAACAAGAATTGAGCTGTTTGGCCACAATACCCAGGAATATGTTTGGAGGAGAAAAGGTGAGGCCTTCAATCCCAGGAACATAATGCCTACCATCAAGCATGGTGGTGGTAGTATTATGCTCTGGGCCTGTGTTGCTGCCAATGGAACTGGTGCTTTACAGAGAGTAAATGGGACAATGAAAAAGGAGGATTACCTCCAAATTCTTCAGGACAAGCTAAAATCATCAGCCCGGAGGTTGGGTCTTGGGCGCAGTTGGGTGTTCCAACGGGACAATGACCCCAAACACACGTCAAAAGTGGTAAATTAATGGCTAAATCAGGCTACAATTAAGGTTTTAGAATGGCCTTCCCGAAGTCCTGACTTAAACGTGTGGACAATGCTGAAGCAACAAGTCCATGTCAGAAAACCAACACATTTAGCTGAACTGCACCAATTTTGTCAAGAGGAGTGGTCACAAATTCAAGCAGAATCTTGTGGATGGCTACCAAAAGCGCCTTATTGGAGTGAAACTTGCCAAGGGACATGTAACCAAATACTTAAAGGCCTACTGAAAGCCACTACTAGCGACCACGCAGTCTGATAGTTTGTACATCAATGATGAAATCTTAACATTGCAACACATGCCAATACGGCCGGGTTAGATTAGTAAAGTGCAATTTTAAATTTCCCGCAAAATATTCTGCTGAAAACGTCTCGGTATGATGACGTTTGCCCGTGACGTCACGGATTGTAGCGGACATATTGGGACAGCATTGTGGCCAGCTATTAAGTCGTCTGTTTTCATCGCAAAATTCCACAGTATTCTGGACATCTGTGTTGGTGAATCTTTTGCAATTTGTTTAATGAACAATGAAGACAGCAAAGAAGAAAGCTGTAGGTGGGAAGCGGTGTATTAGCGGCAGGCTGCAGCAACACAACCAGGAGGACTTTGAGTGGGATAGCAGACGCGCTACCGTGAGTACGCAGCTTTGGCTTCCAAACATTTATACGCTTGCCCGTACGTGCGTGCCGCTATGTGCATGTCACGTACGTAACTTTGGGGAAATATATGTGCTGTATGAACTTTGCGGAGGTGAACGGTACTTTGGGCTGTGGGATTGAGTGTGTTGTGCGGGTGTTTGAGTTGTATTGGTGGGTTATATGGACGGGAGGGGGGAGGTGTTTGTTATGTAGGATTAATTTGTGGCATATTAAATATAAGCCTGGTTGTGTTGTGGCTAATAGAGTATATATATGTCTTGTGTTTATTTACTGTTTTAGTCATTCCCAGCTGAATATCAGGTCCCACCCGCCTCTCACAGCATCTTCCCTATCTGAATTGCTTCCAACGCCCTCTAATCCTTCACTCTCACTTTCCTCATCCACAAATCTTTCATCCTCGCTCAAATTAATGGGGTAATCGTCGCTTTGTCGGTCCGAATCGCTCTCGCTGCTGGTGGCCATGATTGTAAACAATGTGCAGATGTGAGGTGCTCCACAACCTGTGACGTCACGCTACTTCCGGTACAGGCAAGGCTTTTTTTATCAGCGACCAAAAGTTGCGAACTTTATCGTCGATGTTCTCTACTAAATCCTTTCAGCAAAAATATGGCAACATCGCGAAATGATCAAGTATGACACATAGAATGGACCTGCTATCCCCGTTTAAATAAGAACATTTCATTTCAGTAGGCCTTTAACATTGCCGTATGTATACTTTTGACCCAGCAGATTTGGTCACATGTTCAGTAGACCCATAATAAATTCATAAAAGAACCAAACTTCATAAATGTTTTTTTTGTGACCAACAAGTATGTGCTCCAATCCCTCTATCACAACAAAATAAGAGTTTTAGAAATGATTGGAAACTCAAGACAGCCATGACATGATGTTCTTTACAAGTGTATGTCAACTTTTGACCACGACTGTACATACTCCCGACTTTCGTTGATTACGTAGACACAGTTTAGTGTGTCGGTACCACAGTGTGGTTAGTACAACGGTCAGCCCCCTTTTACCGTCAAAAGAGCCATTGTAGCCCGTTGTGCATGAAAGAAAGATAGTCTGGGGCCACGATACATGACAAAACTTATACACTTTTAAAAGTTGTAAGCTTTTTATTTTATTTTATAATTGAATACAGCAAACAGAAGTTGGGTGTGCATGTGTAACGAATGCTGCCAGCTAATGTGGCTGTTAATATGTGCAGTGTCTTTTAACTTTATTGATAGCGTTGCTGGACTGAATAGTCATTTCGTGGGAATATGTGGTCACAGGCACCGCCTGGTGTATCATTCAAATGTCAACAAACAAAGCTTTCCAATGACTCATAACAGCAGGGGTGTAAAACGTACGGGCCGTGGGCCGGATCAGGCCCGCGAGATGAGTTTGCCAAGTACAAAAATGAGCCGAAATGTTTGAATGAAAGAAACTGCTGTTCTAAATGTGTCCACTAGATGTCGCAATAGCAATTATTTGTATCTTTGTAGATGATGCTACATATGTAAACAAAAAAAAAAACCCACATGAGGTGTCCTGCCACAGTCAGTAATAAATAAACAGAAAACAGTAGTGGTCAAATACAAATAAGGCAACAAGAGAAGTATCCTACACTTCTCTTTTGTAAAGTAAATCTGAACAGCCTATATGGGCATCTACATCAACTATATGATTTGCCAGAGAAGCTGGACAGGACAAAAAAACAAAAACATTTTTATTCTTATTTTTATTTGTGGCGGACGTAATTCTTTCGTGGCGGGCCGCCACAAATAAATGAATGTGTGGGAAACACTGCGGGATGCAAACGGACTATTCCGGACAGGACTTGAAGGTAGGAACCTGATTTAATCTTGACTCTCAAATAGGTACAAACAAAAAGGCGCACAAGGCGAAGACACAACTTAGCGCAGGAAACAAAAGCTAACACTTAGCATAAACTATGGACAGGGCAAAAACTCACTAACTGTGGCATGAACAAACAAAACTTACTTGACAAGGCATGAAGCAAACAATCGCATGACACAAGCCGACTGACAGGCAAAGACAGGCTTAAATACTGGTCTCTTGATTAGAGACATGTGTGTCCCGAACGCAAGAGGCTGGTGAAAATAATAGGTCGCCATGGAAACTAAAACAAAAAAGGGTGCACAAAAACAGGAACTATGGAGTCTTAAACTAACAGAAAATAACAAAAAAAATGATCCAGACCACAGATCATGACAACTATAAACCTAAGTGTAAAAAAACAACAACAACATTATGATTTGTACAAACTACATTTTCAGAATGTACTTGTTCTATTTTTAAACAAAAAAAAACAATCTGAAGTTGTCTTTATTTTGAAGTTATCGTGCTGGGATTTTACCAGTCGGGCCCACTCGGGAATAGATTTTCCTCAATGTGGCCCCGATCTAAAATGAGTTTGACACCCCTGCATTACAGGCTCAAGAACACAAACAGGGTGATAGGGAAATCTGCTTTGCCATGAAAACAATATATAAAAAGGGGCGGCATGGCGTAGTGGGTAGCAGGGCCGGCCCGTGGCGTAGGCCGTATAGGCAAATGCTAAGGGCGCCGTCCATCAGGGGGCGCCACGCCAGTGCCACAAATGTTGGAGGAAAAAAAAAATACAAATAAAAAAAAGTTGTTACTATTATTTCTAAATACATAAAATAATCCCACGTTAATTAAAATGCAAAGTACAGCCTATTTAATAGAAATATTATTTGTTACAACATTACGCCCCCCTCCCCCGGCACGGTGCGCCCCCTCCCTTCCCGTATCATGACTCTTTTTGGACGTCACCACATCAAAAAAAATCAACACAAAATGTCAAAACGGCCAAAACTGTCAGGTGCCCAGGGAAGAAAGAAGAGAAAAGAAGAGGAGAAACGAGAAAAAGACAGAGGTAGCAGGTAGGTAACGTTAGCCTACATGAAATTATTTGTCTGTTACAGAATGTGATAGTAACCTGGCTTTTTAGCATTAAGCTAATGTTACATGATTCGGCAATTGCTAATCAATAAATAGCTAGTTCTGTTTTAACGTCGGGTTAATATTGTGGAGGGGGCTAAATTGTTATGGAAAATAATAATGTAATGTTAGGTAATTACAGTACTCCCTGGTGTACAGTAATTTGTAAGTCATTCTAGTTAATGCAATATTAAAAAGCACAAATAGAGAACTCTGTAGGATCCCCTTTTTTTGTAATATAGTTGTTCAAGTCATACTGGTTTGATATCTTGTTTTGTGCAGTGCCTTATTTATATTGTATTTTTTATTTATTTTATGCAACTTGTTGACACGTTTTATTTTGTGTTTATGTATGTAAAAAATATTGTATTTCATATATTCATTTTTTATTTTTTGTATTCATTTATTTATCCATATTTTTTTTCATCTTGTTAACTATTCTGATTGTTAATTTGCTTTCTTGAAGTTAAAAAAAAAGGTCAAAGACAAAGCTATTCGGTTTCTTGTGAGTATATACACTTCACTGCCGATGTGGGGGGGCGCCACCTAAAATCTTGCCTAGGGCGCCAGATTGGTTAGGGCCGGGCCTGGTGGGTAGAGCGCCCGTGTCAGAAACCTGAGGGTTGCAGGATCGCTCCCCGCCTCTTACCATGCCGTTGTGTCCTTGGGCAGGACACTTCACCCTTGCCCCCGGTGCCGCTCACACCGGTGAATGAATGTTGAATGAATGATAGGTGGTGGTCGGAGGGGCCGTAGGCGCAAATTGGCAGCCACGCTTCCGTCAGTCTACCCCAGGGCAGCTGTGGCTACGAAAGTAGCTTACCACCACCAGGTGTGAATGAATGAATTATTATTATTATTATTAATATGTTATAAGATGATTGGTACAGACCTGTGTGAACTGTCAGTTCAGCCTTGCAGGAGTTGGATCCAGCCATGTTTTTTACAGTGCACGTATAAACACCAGAGTGCCCCGGACGGGCGTTGAGGATCACAAGGGAATATTCTGGGTCATCGTAAACAAAGGTGAAATAGCTGCTCTCGGAGAGAAGCTCATCATCCTTTGAAAAATGAAGAGGAAACACCTGAAATATTCATATGTGACCTAAATGATTCAACCGCTCCAGAGACTAACCTTGTACCACAAAATGTCCGGATCTGGTTTCCCTTCGACCACAACAGCCAGAAGGGACGTTTGCCCAGCCTCCACATCCACGTCCTCCATGATTGTTTCGAACTTCGGCGACACTGTGAAAGAGGTAAAAATGTTTCCGTTTTAATGTCACTTGGGTCTAGAGCGGGGGTTAGCAACCCACGGCTGTAGGGCCACATGGGGCTCTTGAGCGGCGCCCTGGTGGCTCCGTGGAGCTTTTTAGAAAATGTATGGAAATGGGAAAAAAAAATTGGGTGAAAAATATATTTTTTGTTGCAATATGGTTTCTGTAAGAGGACAAACACGACACAAACCTTCCTAATTGTTAAAAAGCCCACAGTTTAATATGTTGTGTTCATGCTTCACTGATGAGAGTATTTGGGGAGCGGCGTTTTGTCCTACTAATTTCAGCGGCCCTTGAACTCACCGTTGTGTGGACTGTAACTCAACAGTTTGTTTACACGTGCAACTTTCTCCGACGCTGCCACAGAAGGACGTGTTTTATGCCACTCCTTCTCTGTCTCAATTTGTCCACCAAACGTTTTATGCTGTGCGTGAATGCACAAAGGTGAGCTTTGTTGATGTTATTGACTTGTTACGGAGTGCTAATCAGGCATATTTGGTCACTGCATGAATGCAAGCTAGTCAATGCTAACATGCTATTTAGGCTAGCTGTATGTACATATTGCATCATTATGCCTCATTTCTAGGTAAACTACCGTTCAAAAGTTTGGGGTCACATTGAAATGTCCTTATTTTTGAAGGAAAAGCACTGTACTTTTCAATGAAGATAACTTTAAACTAGTCTTAACTTTAAAGAAATACACTCTATACATTGCTAATGGGGTAAATGACTATTCTAGCAGCAAATGTCTGGTTTTGAACCCCTTCAAAGATTGGCTTCAAAGCACATTAGGCAGGTGGACTGACCTAATTAAGTCTGTCTTGGTCTCCATTCGGAGCTTTTTTGGCCATCATAGCCTCATGCGGTTGCTTTATCGCCCCTTGGGCTAAGTGTCACTAAAGGGGGTCTAGCAAAGTGGTAACTTTAAGACTTTCGAGAATTGTTGGTTTACTTCCCTGACCATGACGACATTGACGTGGACTCCTTCCATCTATCTCCCATGTAAATAAGCTGTTGTTTTATTGCTAGCTTGCTTAAAGAAAAAAAACAGCACCTACTTTAATGTGGGGCGTGCTTTATAAGTTTTGTACAAGTAATAAAGATCTTATTAGAAGATCTTAAAGGGGGACTTGTTGGAAGCATATCCATATTTAAGTGTTACTTCTTTCTAAACTCCTATAGTCATATAAAGAATAGCTAGTATTCTTCCTTCTTTTGAGTCTCATAGTAAGGTGTTGGCCTTCTAGATTGGAATGTGTCAGAGTAGAGATAACTCGGAGTAGTCTAAACAAAGAGAGTGGGGGCGAGGGACAGACGGAAGATCACGGGACTTCCGGGAGTTTGAGCTAGACCGAGCTAGACCGATCTGGACCGGGCTAGGGAACGCTTGGGTGCTGGGTTGGTCTCAGGTTTGTCCTCTAAGCTTTGAGAATAAACTACAAAATACCAACTATTGCCTGGAGATTGAATATAAACATCAGCGTATTGCCATAAAAAGAATCTGGGAGAGACTAGCAATTTGAATTCCCCATTGGAGGAATGCTGGTCAACGCAACAGTGTATAGAGGCCCATTTCCAGCAACTATCACTCCAGTGTTCTAATGGTACAATGTGTTTGCTCATTGGCTCAGAAGGCTAATTGATGATTAGAAAACCCTTGTGCAATCATGTTCACACATCTGAAAACAGTTTAGCTCGTTACAGAAGCTACAAAACTGACCTTCTTTTGAGCAGATTGAGTTTCTGGAGCATCACATTTGTGGGGTCAATTAAACGCTCAAAATGGCCAGAAAAAGAGAACTTTCTACTGAAACTTGACAGTCTATTCTTGTTCTTAGAAATGAAGGCTATTCCACAAAATTGTTTGGGTGACCCCAAACTTTTGAACGGTAGTGTATATTAGAGCTAATTTAATTTCCTTTACTTACATCCTTTGTGTATTTAGTTAATTTTTCCATGTTTCATGACACAATGTTGGCTGCATTTCTGATCGTTGTTAGTGTGCCATGTTGTTCCAGACCACAGCAAACAAGCCAGCTTGCAAATATTGTAATAAATCCGTTAGAAGAAGACAGCCTGCCATTTCCTTAAATTTGGACACACACTTCTATACCTTTGGCCATTTTAAGACAGTAATTTCCAGGAGTTATCGCACCCTCTGAGAAGTCTTACTAATGTTTTCCAAATTTTGTAAAAATGTGTAGAATAAATATTACATTTCAACATTTCTGTCAACAGAGATTTGCGTTAGCCTGCGACGGAATCATTTTGATAGTAGGCTAATATAGCTAATTAGCCACATACATCATGTTTTGTCTTCATTATAACACTTATACAGTATATGACTTGTAAAGCCATTTTGATAGTAGGCTAATATAGCTAATATAGACACTTACATCATGTGTTGCCTTCATTATAACACTTATATAAGTCTTTAAATTTTTTGCAGCTCCAGACAGATTACTTTTTTGTATTTTTTGTCCAATATGGCTCTTTGAACAATGTGGGTTGCCGACCCCTGGTCTAGAGAAACCAAACCTGCGAGAGGTCCAACCTGCCATGGCGAGCTCAAGCATGCAGAGGTCGCTGCCGAATTGGTTGCTGGCCAACACCACCAGCTGGCCGAGGTCTGAGGCCTTGACCCTCTGGAGTGTGAGGGAGTGTTGATCATCGTCTGGCATGCTCATCTCGCACACCCCTGGTTTGTTGACCAAGGACGTTCCCCTCCTGGTAAACACACAAGCGATATATTTCAGCAACTTCAAACCTAAGAACATAGGAAACCGAGGAAATGAAAAACCAAAATTTACCTTTTCCAAGTTACTGTAGCGTGCACATGGTTCAGGGTGATTGAGATGCTCGCAGGTTGGTTGTCGACCACATACAGAATGTCAGGTTTGTCCACGATGACCGGCGCTTTCTTCAGATAGGGTCCTGCAAGGATGTTTATTGTGTTAATGTCGAGCCACATTGACTTTAATCAACTTCCTTTTGCTTTCCCTGCTATTCGTCTACCTTTTTCAACAGCTTGTCAAAGGAGCGTAATTAACCATCAGATTTAAACTGAAACAAAAAACTAATATACTCGTTTGGGGCACATTTACTATTTACAGTTACTATTTTATCTTGTCCAAAACACATATTAATTCTGCAATCTTATAATTGTATTTCCTGAAAGAAGTAATAGTGTACATGGTAATTGGGATTTCTTATTTATTGTATATATTATATAAAAATATAATATAATATATCGGTATATATTATATATCGTATGTATAATATGTAAATATTACGGTAATACTTTAGTATGGGGAACATATTCACCATTAATTAGTTGCTTATTAAAGTAACAAAGACTTAATTTAGAGTTATTTGAACACTAGGGGAACATATAAGGGTTAGGGTTACTAATAAGCAATAATTCTGAGGTTATTGAGGGATTGATTGATTGATTGAGACTTTTATTAGTAGGTTGCACAGTGAAGTACATATTCCGTACAATTGACCACTAAATGGTAACACCCGAATAAGTTTTTCAACTTGGGGTCCACTTAAATTGATTAATGATACAGATATATACTATCAGATATATACTATCATCATAATACAGTCATCACACAAGATAATCACATTGAATTATTTACATTATTTACAATCGAGGGGAGGAGGGGTAGGTTTGGTTGATTATCATCAGTCATAACAGTTGAGAACAGAGAAATGGATATTGGAACAGTGTAGGTCTGACTTGGTAGGATATGTACAGCAAGTAGTGGACATAGAGAGAGAGAGATCAGAAAGCATAAGAAAAAGTATCTGCATTTGATTGTTTACTTTTGATTATTAGCAATCCGGGGAGGGTGTTAGTTTAGGGTTGTAGCTGCCTGGAGGTGAACTTTTATTGCGGTTTTGAAGGAGGATAGAGATGCCCTTTCTTTTACACCTGTTGGGAGCGCATTCCACATTGATGTGGCATAGAAAGAGAATGAGTTAAGACCTTTGTTAGTTCGGAATCTGGGTTTAACGTGGTTAGTGGAGCTCCCCCTGGTGTTGTGGTTGTGGCGGTCATTTACGTTAAGGAAGTAGTTTGACATGTACTTCGGTATCAGGGAGGTGTAGTGGATTTTATAGACTAGGCTCAGTGCAAGTTGTTTAACTCTGTCCTCCACCTTGAGCCAGCCCACTTTAGAGAAGTGGGTAGGAGTGAGGTGTGATCTGGGGTGGAGGTCTAGAAGTAACCTGACTAGCTTGTTCTGAGATGTTTGGAGTTTAGATTTGAGGGTTTTGGAGGTGCTAGGGTACCAGGAGGTGCATGCGTAATCAAAAAAGGGTTGAACGAGAGTTCCCGCCAGAATCCTCAAGGTGCTTTTGTTGACCAGAGAGGAGATTCTGTAGAGAAATCTCGCTCGTTGGTTAACCTTTCTGATTACCTTGGTTGCCATTTTATCACAGGAAAGGTTAGCCTCTAGAATGGAACCTAGGTAGGTGACCTCATCTTCCCCATTACCCCCATGTGTCTTATAAGCCCACGCCTCCCTTTGTTCTGTGCCAGATTGTCTCGTTTATTTGTGCCCCTCCAGCTTCCTGTCCATGCCTTGCCTCTTCTCATGTTTGAATACCTTGATCCTGAATTCCTTTCGTTGCTATTTTGAGTTTTCTTTTTCTCCTCCTCAGCAGAGTGATTTTGTGTTATTTAGTTTTACAGCCAAAGTGGTGAGTTTTCAGTTTTTTCTTACAGTTTTTTCTTTTCCTCAATTTTTTGAGTGACATTTTTTGTTAAACTTTATTAGATTAGAGAAAGTGTAGAAGTTTCATAGCCATTGTTTTTTACTCCTGTTGGAGAGTTTTGTGTTTATAATAAGTTTCATAGAATATATGGCGTCATGGTTTTTGTGTTTTCCTCCTTTCGGAGTGATTTTCGGTTGTTCCTTTTTTCGGAACCTTTTTCGCCGACTAGTTTAGTTATTGTATATATTGAATTGCCCTGACTCTGAAGGTGAAAGGAAGCTTTCAAAATAAAAGCCTGACGAATGATTCCCTACTCTGCATCTGAGTCCTATCTTTTGACCAAGCCTGACAAATTTAGAGTTATTTGGACACTAGGGGAAGATATAAGGGTTAGGGTTAGGTTAGGGTTACTAATAAGCAATAATTCTGAGGTTATTGAGGGAAGACTCTTAGTTAATGGCTTACTGCTTGTATAATAAGGCCATGCAGAATAAGGCATTACTAAGTACTTAATAATGACTAATTAAGAGCCAATATGTTACTAATTTGCATATTAATAAGCAACTAATTATTGGTGAATATGTGTTCCCCATACTAAAGTGTTACCAATATTACATATATGTCATATTTTATATTGCTACTACGGTACATTTTTCGTCTACTTTATACCTGCATTATCCTTTCCTTCCTTACACTTTCCATCCTTTGTAACTGAGATACTGTGTGGAACAATTTCCCTTGTGGATCAATAAAGTTTGACTAAGTCTATGTCTAAGTTCAATGGAGGCTTCATGAACTAACAATATGTGGAAACATGTTGGGCACATATTTGCTATGATATGTTGCGAAGTATCAACCAGTCATTTCTGTCCTGATTGACCAAAAATTATTCAAAGAGGATTTTAGAAAAATTTGGGTACATAATAATAACAATAATTATCCCAGTCTGTGGAATGCTCTCCCTGACCACCTGAGGGCACCACCGACTGTGGATGCTTTTAAAGAAGGCTTAAAAACCCCTCTTTTAAAAAAAAGCCTTATTATAGATATATGCATACTAGTTCTATCTATTAGGCTGTTCTAGTTTTTATTTAAAAAAAATGTTTAAATTATATTTTTATTTATTTTTATTTTTTTCTAAATACACTGTAGCACTTTGAGGTTGTTTGCTCAATGTAAAGTGCTTTTTAAAAATAAAATGTAGTATTATTATTATTATTATTATAATGATAATAATAATAATAATAATAATAATAATAATACATTTAATTTATAAGCACCTTTCAAGAACCCAAGGACACTTTAAAATATAGAAATAAAAATCATTAAAAGATAATTATAAAATCAACATTTACAAATAAAAACATTAAAAGATAATGATACAACTAAAGGATAAAATCACCATGAAACAAACAAATAGTGGACATTTCATACCTCTGTCCAGCAGCTGGACCAGATCAGTAGATGGTGAGGGCTTGCTAAGTGTCTTGCCAGTAGACGCCAGGACCCTAAAAGCATAGCGGACTCCCTTGGATAGGCAATTGACGGTGTAGCTGGTCTCCCTTAGATTGGACGCCACATTGGACCACTGTATGGAACCCAGAGGTTGCTGCTGGAGCACGTATAGCAAAGAACCGGGGTCTGCCGGAAGCAAGCAAAAGCAAACAAAGCATGAAACCAACAGAATGCGGACTTATACCAAGGCTTAGACATTTATCACATGTGAAACCAACCTAGGAACTCAAGCCATATTTAATGTAACAAACTTAATACGATTCTATATCAGCACATGTAGCGAATGTAATTAACTTACAAACTATGCAGATGATAACATAAAATCCTTGTTGAAGGCAAAAGCTTTAATGACAACCCACAAGGTTATTGCTTGTATTTTGACATGTGACTTCTTGCTTTTCTGTCTTGCCTCTGGTGAGGGCGGTTTTCCGCTCCCTCTACCCCCAGTTTGCTCTCTTTGTTTTTGTCTCGTCTGAACTTTTTTGAAGCCTCTTTCTTTGCGCTGTCCTCAAATCTAAACAACAGACTGAGAGCACCCAGCATGGACGAATAGAACAGACAAGTCATTGTTTTGTCTGCTCGCGGAAAACAAACATCCTAATCTACGATTTGACTCCCTCGAATGGCCTTGACGCTGTGGAAACAGGACCAGGCTGTTCTGAAAAACACCCCCGAGGACCTGGAGTCGAACTTTTGCAGATCGGTCTCAGTCTAAAAAAACATTACATCATCACACCCAAGACAATTGGGCACACACGCACACACACCCCTCCCCCACCCCACGCCTTCACCACCGCCAAACAAACACCAACGTGTTTATGTGTGCATTGCATGGAGGTTTTTTCCCACTCCAGACTAGGCCCCCTTAGGAGCCCAGTCTAGATTGTATTTTTTTACTCATCTTTTTCCCCAGCGTTTTACCTTTTTCCCATCTTTTACGGGGCGCCTTGTGGCGACCCGTCAGCATTCCTGTTCTGTAACCCTGTACACTGTTTGTTTGTCTAATCTTGAACGGGTTTGTGCTGAAAACAAAGTTTCGTTGTACTTGTGCAATGACAATTAAGACCTATCTGATCTATCTATCTGACTTCTTCCTAGAAGTGAAAAACTGTGGTGGTCAACCAAGCCAAGATGGCTGTTGTGCAGCAATCAGTGTGCAAAATATTTGAGTATGCAAGGGGTCTAGATCTTACCGTTAAAAGCAGATAAGAGGAAAAAAGTCTAACTATGAAACCGAATAGATCCCTATACGTTATCAAAAAAAAAGATTTGTCGAGTGATATCAAGGATTATCAGTCGGTAGAGTTCCCAGACATATCAAACTATATGGTTCTCCAGACATCATTATACTCGACAAAACAAATTAAAACTTGGAAAAGCATGGAGGTCTAGAACTTCCTTTTGTGTGGCTTGGTCAAGGAAATTGGTATCAAGACTTTCCTGGATGAATATGCATTGTTTTTCTCGTGTTTCATGATTCTACTTTGCGCCTTGGGACTGGGAGGACACGTCCATGTAAACAAACTAGCACCCGACAACTGCCACCAGTGACTGCATACCCATTTAACAAACTGACAATTACTGTATATTCACCATATTTCATTTTTGTCCTGTTATCATATGTACTCTGACACATTTGTGTACAAAATAAACAAGAGGGGTAGACGTAGAGGTGCCTTCCCTGACAAAGTATCATTGACTGTGACTTTCTGGTTTCCGTTTGTTAAAAAATAAAACACAAACAATATCAAGATAAAACTTCAAACGATTAAAGTATATAAAAATGTGGTTAACACTTTAGTATGGGGAACATATTCATCATTAATTAGTTGCTTATTAACATGAAAATTAGTAACATATTGGCTCTTAATTAGTCATTATTAAGTACTTCTTAATGCCTTATTCTGCATGGCCTTATTATACACCCTAACCCTAACTCTAACCCTAACTCTCTAACCCTATCCCTAACCCCCTAACCCTAACCCTAACCAAATAACTCTAAATTAAGTTTTTGTTACTTAGAATATGTTCCCCATACTAAAGTGTTACCTAAAATATATATCAAACACACCTTTAACAAAGTGATCGCTGCAAACTCGAGCGTTTTTCGACTCGGTCCTTTGTACTGGATTGTGTACCACTTTTGTCATTGTCTTTCGTAAACTCTTGCACTCCTCCGCCCTTCTTGATTACCTCTCGAGGAACTCTGAAGAAACTTTTATCCTTTTTGCGATTTGAACAGTTCATACAGCCGAAGACAACGCAACGTTTTACTACTTATGTATAAAATACTAAACAGTCTAGCTCCATCCTATCTTGCTGATTGTATTGTACCATATGTCCCGGCAAGAAATCTGCGTTCAAAGAACTCCGGCTTATTAGTGATTCCCAGAGCCCCAAAAAAGTCTGCGGGCTATAGAGCGTTTTCTATTCGGGCTCGAGTACTCTGTAATGCCCTCCCGGTAACAGTTAGAGATGCTACCTTAGAAGCATTTAAGTCTCATCTTAAAACTCATTTGTATACTCTAGCCTTTAAATAGACCCCCCTTTTAGACCAGTTGATCTGCCGTCTCTTTGCTGCTCTGCTCTCCTTCGTGGAGAGGGAGGGCACAGATTAGGTGACCACAGATTAGGTGACCCGGGATGGACCACTCATCTGTGCATCAGTTGAGGACGTCTCTGCGCTGCTGAGACGATCTCCGGCTGGCCCCACTATGGACTGGACTCTCACACTATGATCTAGATCAGGGGTGTCCAAAGTGCGGCCCGGGGCCCATTTGCGGCCCACAGCTAATTGTTTACCGGCCCGCCACACATTCTGCAAAAATTGCAAAATTGATAATATTGCAAAAATTTTAAAAAACATTTTAAAAAAGTGGAATGAGGTGAAATCTAAGAAGAAAAAGTTGCAATGTTGACACAAAAGCTGCCATGCAGGCTGTTTTTTTTTCTTTGGTCTTTATTTTTCTTTTTTTTGCCATTACTAAAAAAAAAAAAAAAGACTAAAAATCTATGTTACAATGAATTATTACTTAAAAAATATCACTTTTTAAAATGTTTTATGTGGAAAAAATATTGTATATATTGTGTGGTTGCCATATAAAAACATCAAAGTTTTATTTGACAAAAGAGCATAAAACAAACAAAATAATAGTTCAAACGTAAAATGGACAGATATATCTGAAGTTGATCTCGTAATTTAAGTGTTAAAAGTTAAAAAAAAACTAATAAAAATGTATCACTTTATGAGTGGGGGACCTTTTGGATCCCAAATATATTTGGTAGGATTTTATTTAACTTTTCACTGTGATTACTCAAAAATATTAAAGAATTAAAATCAATGGTGTCCGGCATTATTGATCTTTTAAGGCTCTAATTACTAAATACTGCATATTTCAGTATTACTATAAAAAACAAAGTTGTCTTTGACAGAAAACCTTTTTTTTTTTACTTTATATCAACCTCAAGTTGGGGTCACCAACGCGGTGCCCGCGGGCACCAGGTAGCCCGTAAGGACCAGATGAGTAGCCCGCTGACCTGTTCTAAAAATAGCTCAAATAGCAGCACTTACCAGTGAGCTGCCTCTATTTTTTAAATTGTATTTATTTACTAGCAAGCTGGTCTCGCTTTGCGCGACATTTTTAATTATAAGAGAGACAAAACTCAAATAGAATTTGAAAGTCCAAGAAAATATTTTCAAGACTTGGTCTTCACTTGTTTAAATACATTCATTTAGAAACAGATAACAGATTTGGTGTCCAGTTCAAAGTGTGACATGATTTATTTAAACATTTGAGAGTTGACTTTTGTATTTTACATGAGTTATTATTTGTACAAACATGGTGCAAAGTAATTCATGATTTGTTAAAAAATGTTAGTGGCTAGCTAGTTAAAATGGGATATTGTGATTTCACAAGACTGTCTTAGAAGTGATCATTTGAAAATGTTCAATTTGAAAAATGTGCACTTAGAGAAAATATAAAAATAAAGTGTTGCATATTGATATTTATCTGTTTCTATATATATTTATTGTGAGAAATCATTAAGATGATCAGTGTTTCCACAAAGATAAATATCATTAATTATTAATAATAACATAGAGTTAAAGGTAAATTGAGCAAATTGGCTATTTCTGGCAATTTATTTAAGTGTGTATCAAACTGGTAGCCCTTCGCATTAATCAGTACCCAAGAAGTAGCTCTTGCTTTCAAAAAGGTTGGTGACCCCTGATATAGAGCAAGGGTCACCAACGCGGTGGCACCAGGTAGCCCGTAAGGACCAAATGAGTAGCCCGCTGGCCTGTTCTAAAAATAGCTCAAAATGCCTCTATTTTTTAAATTTTATTTATTTACTAGCAAGCTGGTCTCGCTTTGCTCGACATTTTTAATTCTAAGAGAGACAAAACTCAAATAGAATTTGAAAATCCAAGAAAATTTTTTCAAGACTTGGTCTTCACTTGTTTAAATAAATTCATTAATTTTTTTTTACTTTGCTTCTTATAACTTTCAGAAAGACAATTTTAGAGAAAAAATACAACCTTAAAAATGATTTTAGGGATTTTTAAACACATATACCTATGCAATGCCAGGCTTCCCACTAACTGACAAAGAAACAGATAACAGATTTGGTGTCCAGTTCAAAGTGTGACATGATTTATTTAAAAATTTGAGAGTTGACTTTTGTATTTTACATGAGTTATTTTTTGTACAAACATGGTGCAAAGTAATTCATGATTTGTTCAAAAATGTTAGTGGCTAGCTAGTTAAAATGGGATATTGTGATTTCACAAGACTGTCTTAGAAGTGATCATTTGAAAATGTTCAATTTGAAAAATGTGCACTTAGAGAAAAAAAAAAAATATATATATATATATATATATATATATTTATATTTATCTGTTTCTATATATATTTATTGTGAGAAATCATTAAGATGATCAGTGTTTCCACAAAGATAAATATCATTAATTATTAATAATAACATAGAGTTAAAGGTAAATTGAGCAAATTGGCTATTTCTGGCAATTTATTTAAGTGTGTATCAAACTGGTAGCTCTTCGCATTAATCAGTACCCAAGAAGTAGCTCTTGCTTTCAAAAAGGTTGGTGACCCCTGATATAGAGGTTTACTGTAAGCGTTAAATAAAATAATAATAATAATAATTTGACTTATTTTTAACAGTTTAATGACTGAGACCCTTTATAGTCCCCGGGAGCCCTAAAGGTTAAAAAAAATAAAAAATCCACATATTTTGTTAAGGTTTGAAAATGAAAAATATCAAAATGGCCGCCGCATGCTTAAATTTTTCCGTGTACGACCCTCAGTGGAAAACCTTTGGACACCCCTGATCTAGATCCACTCGACGCCCATTGCACCTGTCGCCCGGAGGGGGTCCCCACATCTGCGGTCCCCTCCAAGGTTTCTCATTGTAATCCCATTGGGTTGAGTTTTTTATCGCCTTGATGCGGGATCTGAGCCGAGGATGTCGTTGTGGCTTGTGCAGCCCTTTGAGACACTCGTGATTTAGGGCTATATAGATAATCTTTGATTCATTAATCTTTGAAGCATATGGGCATTTTTTGAGAAAGGCTAAATGGCGCCTATCACCCATTGAGAACAGTCGCTCACATATTCACTTAAATCCAAGCAATAAGAGACGGAGGGGATGAAATGCTACCATAAGATGCGTCCAGTCTCTTTGGTCTCTTCCAGCTAAGGGTTATAGTTTTCCCTGTGATGGTTTCTATGACAGGAGGGCCGTCAGGTGGTTCCGGAATGATATCTGTTAACAAAGCACACAAATATATGTTCACATGTTGTGAAGAGAAGAAAACTGTCAATTATAGCGCTCCCGGCCTTACCTGTGACATATAAATGTGCATAACAGGCTGCTTTACCCACTTTGTTCGCGATCACAGCCTTGTAGACGCCGCCATCAGCGTGACGAGCACTCTGAATGAGCAGGCTGTGGACATCCCTGTCTGAAGGAGATACATGCACACTTCTTATTTGCCACACGCCACCAGAAGCACCCCGCCGTGTCTTTGCATACACTGAGTCATTTTGCGCTCCTCGCTGCTTTCAATGCGCTTGCCGCTGTGGTACCAGGCGATGGTTGGGTAAGGCAGGCCTGTCACCTTGCAGCAAAGCACGGTCTCTTTGCCCTCAATGACTTCCATGTCTACCAGAGGTTTGACAAAGTCCGGCATGGTTCGCTTTTCCACTTCACTCTCGATATGTTCCGGCTCCTCTGGGATGGACGGCATCTTCTCCAGTGTGGACCTGCAAGGTAAGAGATAAAGAAATTGCGTTAGACTCTCAATGTTTTCTGTTTTTGTTTGTTTTACCTCTGGGAAAGTCTTTCAGTGACAATGTAATCATTTTCCCCACCCCAGATTTCCAATTGTCTGTCAAATCGTAACTTAAAGGCCTACTGAAAGCCACTACCACCGACCACGCAGTCTGATAGTTTATATATCAATGATGAAATCTTAACATTGCAACACATGCCAAGATTAGTAAAGTGCAATTTTAAATTTCCCGTGAAATATTCTGCTGAAAACGTCTCGGTATGATATGAAGATGGCTTCATCTGGCCAGGATCTTCAGCTCTCACTGGATCGGTTCGCAGCCGAGTGTGAAGCGACTGGGATGAGAATCAGCACCTCCAAGTCCGAGTCCATGGTTCTTGCCCAGAAAAGGGTGGAGTGCCATCTCCGGGTTGCGGAGGAGACCCTGCCCCAAGTGGAGGAGTTCAAGTACCTAGGAGTCTTGTTCACGAGTGAGGGAAAAGTGGATCGTGAGATCGACAGGCGGATCGGTGCGGCGTCTTCAGTAATGCGGTCCGTTGTGGTGAAGAAGGAGCTGAGCCGGAAGGCAAAGCTCTCAATTTACCGGTCGATCTACGGTCATGAGCTTTGGGTCATGACCGAAAGGATAAGATCACGGGTACAGGCGGCCGAAATGGGTTTCCTCCGCCGGGTGGCGGGTCTCTCCCTTAGAGATAGGGTGAGAAGCTCTGCCATCCGGGGGGAGCTCAAAGTAAAGCCACTGCTCCTCCACATCGAGAGGAGCCAGATGAGGTGGTTTGGGCATCTGGTCAGGATGCCACCCGAACGCCTCCCTCGGGAGGTGTTTAGGGCACGTCCAACCGGTAGGAGGCCACGGGGAAGACCCAGGACACGTTGGGAAGACTATGTCTCCCGGCTGGCCTGGGAACGCCTCGGGATCCCCCGGGAGGAGCTGGACGAAGTGGCTGGGGAGAGGAAAATCTGGGCTTCCCTGCTTACGCTGCTGCCCCCGCGACCCGACCTCGGATAAGCGGAAGAAGATGGATGGATGGATGGAAAACGTCTCGGTATGATGACGTTTGCACGTGACGTCACGGATTGTAGCGGACATATTGGGACAGCATTGTGGCCAGCTATTAAGTCGTCTGTTTTCATCGCAAAATTCCACAGTATTCTGGACATCTGTGTTGGTGAATCTTTTGCAATTTGTTTAATGAACAATGGAGACAGCAAAGAAGAAAGCTGTAGGTGGGAAGCGGTGTATTAGCGGCAGGCTGCAGCAACACAACCGGAAGGACTTTGAGTTGGATAGCAGACACGCTACCGTGAGTATGCAGCTTTGGCTTCCAAACATTTGATCGCTTGCCCGTACGTGCATGCCGCTATGTGCATGTCACGTACGTAACTTTGGGGAAATATATGTGCTGTATGAACTTTACGGAGGTGAACGGTACTTTGGGCTGTGGGATTGAGTGTGTTGTGCGGGTGTTTGAGTTGTATTGGTGGGTTATATGGACGGGAGGGGGGAGGTGTTTGTTATGCGGGATTAATTTGTGGCATATTAAATATCAGCCTGGTTGTGTTGTGGCTAATAGAGTATATATATGTCTTGTGTTTATTTACTGTTTTAGTCATTCCCAGCTGAATATCAGGTCCCACCCGCCTCTCACAGCATCTTCCCTATCTGAATCGCTTCCACTGCCCTCTAGTCCTTCACTCTCACTTTCCTCATCCACAAATCTTTCATCCTCGCTCAAATTAATGGGGTAATCGTCGCTTTCTCGGTCCGAATCGCTCTCGCTGCTGTTGGCCATGATTGTAAAACAATGTGCAGATGTGAGGAGCTCCACAACCTGTGACGTCACGCTACTTCCGCTACAGGCAAGGCTTTTTTATCAGCGACCAAAAGTTACGAACTTTACCGTCGATCTTCTCTACTAAATCCTTTCAGCAAAAATATGGCAATATCGCGAAATGATCAAGTATGACACACAGAATGGACCTGCTATCCCCGTTTAAATAAGAACATTTAATTTCAGTAGGCCTTTAAGTAGGCTTCTGTCGTGTTTTGGTAACACAATTTAGTGTTTGTACAAAAACCCAAAACCATTGAACCCTTTGATCGATGAACCGCAATGTTTCGTGACAGAGCTTGGTGAAACGTTACAGTCTTGTGTATATATATCACCAAGTACAAAACCCCAAACCAGTGAAGTTGGCACGTTGTGTAATTGGTAAATAAAAACAGAATACAATGATTTGCAAATCTTTTTTAACTTATATTCAATTGAATAGACTGCAAAGACAAGATATTTAATGTTTAAACTGAGAAACTTGATTTTTGTTTGCAAATAATCATTAACTTAGAATTTAATGGCAGCAACACATTGCAAAAAAGTTGGCACAGGGATATTTTTACCACTGTGTTACATGGCCTTTCCTTTTAACAACACTCAGTAAAGGTTTGGGAACTGAGGAGACACATTTTTGAAGCTTCTCAGGTGGAATTATTTCCCATTCTTGCTTGATGTACAGCTTAAGTTGTTCAACAGTCCGGGGGTCTCCCTTGTGCTATTTTAGGCTTAATATTGTGCCACATTCAGGCTACATTCAGGCCAGTCTAGTACCCGCACTCTTTTACTATGAAGCCACGTTGTTGTAACACGTGGCATGGCATTGTCTTGCTGAAATAAGCAGGGGCGTCCATGGTAACGTTGCTTGGATGGCAACATATGTTGCTCCAAAACCTGTATGTACCTTTCAGCATTAATGGTGCCTTCACAGATGTGTAAGTTACCCATGTCTTGGGCACTAATACACCCACTTGTGCCAGCTTTTTTGAAACATGTTGCAGGCATCAAATTCCAAATGAGCTAATAATATTTGCAAAAAATAACAAAGTTTACCAGTTCGTACGTTAAGTGCCTTGTCTTTGCAGTCCATTCAATTGAATATAAGTTGATAAGGATTTGCAAATCATTGTATTCTGTTTTTATTTACCATTTACACAACGTGCCAACTTTACTGGTTCTGGGGTTTGTACTTGGGGATATATATACACAAGACTGTAACGTTTCACCAAGCTCGGTCACGAAACATTGCGGTTCATCGATCAAAGGGTATTTGCAGGAGGTTTACAGCTTCATTAACAACAATATGTAGTGTTTATGTCTTACTCATACAGTATGTTAATGTTGGAATGGGCATATACATGTAGACACAACCCAAGTCTAATTGTATTGCAGCTCATTGCAATTAGCGTTGTCCAGATACCAATATTTTGGTACCAAAATGATTTCCATACTTTTCGATCATTTTCCAAATAAAGGGGACCACAAAAAATGGCATTATTGGCTTTAATTTAACAAAAAATATTACGGTACATTAAACTTATGTTTCTTATTGCAAGTTTGTCCTTAAATAAAATAGTGAACATACAAGACAACTTGTCTTTTATTAGTAGGTAAACAAACAAAGGCTCCTAATTTAGCTGCTGACATATGCAGTAACATATTGTGTCATTTATCAATCTATTATTTTGTCAACATTATTAAGGACAAGTGGTAGAAAATGAATTATTAATCTACTTGTTCATTTACTGTTAATATCTGCTTACTTTCTCTTTCAACATGTTCTATCTACACTTCTGTTAAAATGTAATAATCACTTATTCTTCTGTTGTTTGATACTTTACATTAGTTTTGGATGATACCACACATTTGGGGATCAATCCGATACCCAGTCGTTACAAGATCATTAATTGGTCATATTCAAAGTCCTCATGTGTCCAGGGACATATTTCCTGAGTTTATAAACATAATATATATATAAAAAAAACCAAAAGTGTCATAAAGTGGGGGTTTTTCGCAGCTTACTGCGAGGATTGTTCTCCCGGGATGCAAACGGACTTTTCCGGACAACGGTAGCAGGTAGGAACATATTTAATAATCAATTAATCCTACACAGCAGAAATGACAAAAAACAAAACAAAAGGAAAGTGTACCGTTCACACGAGAAGCTAAGGCAAAAAACTTAGGACATGAAACATGAAACTATGGACATGAAAACCTCACTAAACTATGGCATGAAACAAATAGCATTAACTATGGAATCGCATGAAATAAGCAAGACTTACTGTGGCAAGAAAAGAGCAGCAAGAACTACGATAACGCATGAAAACAAGCATGAACAGAGCAATGTCGCCAGCCCGACTGACGACAGGCTTAAATAATCATCTCCTGATTAGAGCAGGTGCGTGTCCCGAACACATGAGGCAGGTGAAACTAATGAGTCGCCATGGTGACTAAACAAACAAGGGAGCGCAAACAGGAACTAAAAGAGTCCAAAAAATAACAAAAAATAACAAAAAACGTAATCCAGACCACAGATCATGACAAAAAGAAGATGTTGTGATGCCAAAAAATATCAACGTAATCATAGCAGTATCGACTAGATACGCTCCTGCACTTGGTATCATTACAGTGGATGTTAAGTGTAGATCCACCAATGGCGTTTGTTTACATTTTGACGCCGGTGAGCTACGGTGTGTAGTTAAACATGTTTAGCTATTCCTCGTCCTGCAGGGATGATACTTGTAAGAAACTTACTTCATTTGTTGCCATGGAGATGAGGATTAGCGATTTAGAAGTAGCTACCACCTCTTCCTAAGGGCGTTTCAGTGTTATAACTTCACCTTTATCGTCAGTTTTTAAGCCAAAATGCGTCCGTTCTCCCTTTTCTGTCTACACACTGTGTCCACTTGTAAGTACTCTGTGTGTGTGCGCTGCCGAACATGCTCCTCTGCTCCTAAACCAGCAATGTCACAACGTGACGACGATGGGGGCGCGAGGGGTGGCGGACCGGTACTTTTCAGTACAGTACCGATGACTCATTAGTATCGCGGTACTATACTACTACCGGTATACCATACAACCCTAGTTGCAATGTACCATACCATACCATACCAACTTTATTTATAAAGCCCTTTAAAAACAACCACAGTTGAAGAACAAAGGGCTGTACACCACAAAGAAATAGAGGCAAAGGACAGACTAAAAAATAACATTTAAAACAGATTTAAAATACACATTAAAAAAGCAAATACAAATTAGAGGAAGTTGTGTCTGTGTTTTCTTCCTAGGTGCTGCGGCACAGTGGTTCTTTGAAGGCTCGTAAAATCACAGCAGCATTATCAGTGCAGTGGTTCTTTGAAGGCTCGTAAAATCAAAACCGTAGCACTTATCCAAACTCTTTGAGTATCCGTCAATCAGAAGGGTTCAATCTCTCTCCTGTAGTAGTTTGAAGCCGAAACGACAAACGCGCTCAGAGGAGATAATGTTTGATGTTTGGTGACCGCTTTTTACAAAAAGGTTGTTTTGAAGGGGGGATATCAAACTTCCTGTTGATTTTTGCTGAAGGATGTCAATCTATGAAATGTAGGTCTGAGTGAGACCAACATAGATGTTTCATGTCTCTAAGACGTTCCTATCGGAAGTTACAAGCAGTTTTGTCAGTTTTTTCCTCTGAGGAGCAGTTTTGTCTGTGTTTTATTTGAAAATTGCGCTACAGCGCAATTTTGAGTTTTGGGGTTCGTTTTTTTCATTAGATCGCAATTTCCACCAGTCCTGATGTGTGTGAAAAGTTTGGTGAGTTTTGAAGTATTTTAAGGGGGTGACATTACAGCTCAAAGAGGCAAAAATGAGTGTTTTTAGTACAATTTTGTCTTGAAGGGGGATTTGCCAACTTCCTGTTGGTTTTTGCCCAAGGATGTTAAATTATGAAATGTAGGTCTAAGTGAGACCTACATAGAGGTTTTTGTTTCATGTCTCTACGACCTTCCTAGTGGGAGTTACAGGCAGTTTGTGTTTGTTTTTTCCTAGGGGGCACTAGAGCGCAATTTTGAGTTTTGGGGTTTGGTTTTGTTAGATGGAAATTTTCGCAGGTCCTGATGTGTGTGTCAAATATGGTGAGTTTTGGAGCATGTTAAGTGGGTCAAATTGCAGCTCGAAGAGGCGGCCGGTATAATAATAATAATAACAATAATAAAACCTTACAATAACAATAGGTCCTTTCGTCCCAATGCAAAAGGACTCCCGTTGGGATTCCTTTTACATGGGCCGTGCGGGCCCTAATTAAAGCTGCAAGCAGCGATGGACAGGACCGACTTTGAGGGCTCATAAAATCCAAACCGTAGCAGTAATCAAAACTATTTCATCAACTTTCAATCAGAAGGGTTCAATCTCTCTCCTGTGCTAATTTGAAGCCAACACGACAAACGCGCTCAAAGGAGATAATGTTAAAAAAAAGGTGACTGTTTTTACTCAACTTTTGTTTTGAAGGGGGAATTTCAAAATTCCTGTTGATTTTTGCTGGGGGTTGCCAGTGTACGAAATCTAGTTCTAAGTGAGACCTACATAGAGGTTTTTGTTTCATGTCTCTACGACATTCCTACTCGGAGTTAGAGGCAGTTTTGTCTGTGTTTTCTTCCTAGGGGGCGCTAGAGTGCAATTTGGAGTTTTTTTTTTTTTTTATTAGATCGCAATTTTCGCCAGTCCTGATGTGTGTGTCCAATTTGGTGAGTTTTGAAGCAAGTTAAGGGGGTCAAATCACAGCTCAAAGAGGCGGCGGTAAAATAATAAAACACTAGAAATTCAATAGGGTCCTCTGTCCCAAAGGGACTCGGTCCCTAATTACTGTTGGAAGCATATCCATATTTGACACATTAAGAGTGTTACTAAAACGGCCTTCTTTCATCTCCGTAATATCGCTAAAATTCGTTCCATCTTGTCCACTAGCGACGCTGAGATCATTATTCATGCGTTCGTTACGTCTCGTCTCGATTACTGTAACGTATTATTTTCGGGCCTCCCTATGTCTAGCATTAAAAGATTACAGTTGGTACAAAATGCGGCTGCAAGGCTTTTGACAAAAACAAGAAAGTTTGATCATATTACGCCTATACTGGCTCACTTGCACTGGCTTCCTGTGCACTTAAGATGCGACTTTAAGGTTTTACTACTTACGTATAAAATATTACACGGTTTAGCTCCAGCCTATCTCGCCGATTGTATTGTACCATATGTCCCGACAAGAAATCTGCGTTCAAAGAACTCCGGCTTATTAGTGATTCCCAGAGCCAAAAAAAAGTCTGCGGGCTATAGAGCGTTTTCTATTCGGGCTCCAGTACTCTGGAATGCCCTCCCGGTAACAGTTAGAGATGCTACCTCAGTAGAAGCATTTAAGTCCCATCTTAAAACTCATTTGTATAATCTAGCCTTTAAATAGACCCCCCCTTTTTTAGACCAGTTGATCTGCCGTTTCTTTTCTTCTCTCCTCTTCTCCCCTGTCCCTTGCGAGGGGGAGTTGCATAGGTCCGGTGGCCATGGATGAAGTGCTGGCTGTCCAGAGCCGGGACCCCGGGTGGACCACTAGCCTGTGCATCGGTTGGGGACATCTCTGCGCTGCTGACCCGTCTCCGCTCGGGATGGTTTCCTGTTGGCCCCGCTGTGGACTGGACTCCCGCTGATGTGTTGGATCCACTGTGGACTGGACTTTCACAATGTTATGTCAGACCCACTCGACATCCGTTGCTTTCGGTCTCCCCTAGAGGGGGGGGGTTACCCACATATGCGGTCCTCTCCAAGGTTTCTCATAGTCATTCACCGACGTCCCACTGGGGTGAGTTTTTCCTTGCCCGTATGTGGGCTCTGTACCGAGGATGTCGTTGTGGCTTGTACAGCCCTTTGAGACACTTGTGATTTAGGGCTATATAAATAAACATTGATTGATTGATATTTAAGTGTTACTTCTTTCTAAACTCCTATAGTCATATAAAGAATAGCTAGTATTCTTCCTTCTTTTGAGTCTCATAGTAAGGTGTTGTCCTTCTAGATTGGAATGTGTCAGAGTAGAGATAACTCGGAGTAGTCTAAACAAAGAGAGTGGGGGCGAGGGACAGACGGAAGATCACGGGACTTCCGGGGGGTTTGAGCTAGACCGAGCTAGACCGATCTGGACCGGGATAGGGAACGCTTGGGTGCTGGGTTGGTCTCAGGTTTGTCCTCTAAGCTTTGAGAATAAACTACAAAATACCAACTATTGCCTGGAGATTGAATATAAACATCAGCGTATTGCCATAAAAAGAATCTGGGAGAGACTAGCAATTTGAATTCCCCATTGGAGGAATGCTGGTCAACGCAACATTACCCTAAGAACAATTTGTTAGATAAAAATCAAGCTCCTGCCTATCTTGCCGATTGTATTGTACCATATGTCCCGACAAGAAATCTGCGTTCAAAGAACTCCGGCTTATTAGTGATTCCCAGAGCCCAAAAAAAGTCTGCGGGCTATAGAGCGTTTTCTATTCGGGCTCCAATACTATGGAATGCCCTCCCGGTAAAAGTTAGAGATGCTACCTCAGTAGAAGCATTTAAGTCTCATCTTAAAACTCATTTATATACTCTAGCCTTTAAATAGACTCCCTTTTTAGACCAGTTGATCTGCCGTTTCTTTTCTTTCCTTCTCTGCTTCCCTCTCCCTTATGGAGGGGGAGTTGCACAGGTCCGGTGGCCACGGATGAAGTGCTGGTTGTCCAGAGTCGGGACCTGTGCATCGGTTGGGGACATCTCTACGCTGCTGACCCGTCCCCGCTCGGGATGGTTCCTGCTGGCCCCACCATGGACTGGACTTTCGCTGATGTGTTGGACTTTCACAATATTATGTCAGACCCACTCGACATCCATTGCTTTCGGTCTCCCCTAGAGGGGCGGGGGGGTTACCCACATATGCGGTCCTCTCCAAGGTTTCTCATAGTCATTCACATTGACGTCCCACTGGGGTGAGTTTTCCTTGCCCGTATGTGGGCTCTGTACCGAGGATGTCGTTGTGGCTTGTACAGCCCTTTGAGACACTTGTGATTTAGGGCTATATAAATAAACATTGATTGATTAAAAAGTTAAAAATGGGTTTTAAGAAGGGTCAATGTAGAGTATTTTATCCTTTTTTGTGTGTTGACATCTTACATGTGAGAAGAGATGGCGGCCCTGTGCTCCTGCATGTAAAGCTCGGCGGTGCATTCAGACTTTCCGTGAACGTTCTGAGCCATGGCCGTGTAGAAGCCCTCCGTGTCACCGCTGACGTTGGCGATGACCAGCGAGTGGCGCCCTCCCTCGCTGAGAACATGCACGTTGTCACTCTCCTCCACCCTGGCGTCTGAGGGCATGTAAGGGGGGGGTAATCCAAGATATTCCTCTGAGGAACTTTAAACATGATTAAAGTCCGGAGAGCTCCCTACCAAAGTGCATCCAGGTGACTTGTGGTGCCGGTGACCCGCTCACCTTGCAGTCAAAACGGGCGGTGCGACCTGCGATGACCTCGAGGATGTCCAGCTTGCGAGTGAACAAGGGCTCTTTGGAGGGTGTGACCTTCAGGCTTGCACTGGAGGTCAACTCCTCTAAAAATGAAAAAAAAAAAAAAAATGCAGATTTTCTTAGAATTGCTTTGTTGAGACCAGGGTAAGTGGGTCTGTCGTTCACCTTTAGCCGTGCTCAACTTGCAGGTGTACGTCCCGCTGTCATCTTCGTGCACTGAATTGAGCAGCAGGCGGCACCTGAGTGACGAAACGGCGTCGAGCAGAAAGGACATCAAAGGCTGAGAGGACTATAAGCACACTGCAAAAAGTCAGTGTTCAAAAACAAGAAAAAACTAAACAAAAATTAGGGGTATTTTTACAGAGCCCCTAAAGCATGGGTATCAAACTCTGGCCCGCGGGCCAAATCTGGCCGGCCGTGTAATTTCATTTGGCCCTTGAGGCAATATCAAATTAACATTAGAGCTGGCCCGCCGGTATTAAACAGTGGCGGTGCCGCTGTTTCACCGCTAATACTCATATTTGCCAACACTCCCGATTTTCCCGGGAGACTCCCGAATTTCAGTGCCCCTCCCGAAAATCTCCCGGGGGCAACCATTCTCCCGAATTTCTCCCGACTTCCACCCGGACAACATAATTGGGGGGCATGCCTTAAAGGCACTGCCTTTAGCGTCCTCTACAACCTGTCGTCACGTCCGCTTTCCCTCCATACAAACAGCGTGCCGGCCCAGTCACATACTATATAACTCTTGCACACACAAGTTAATGCGAGGCAACTTGATCAACAGCCATACAGGTCACACTGAGGGTTGCCGTATAAACAACTTTAACACTGTTACAAATATGCGCCACACTGTGAACCCACACCAAACAAGAATGACAAAACACATTTCGGGAGAACATCCGCACCGTAACACAACATAAACACAACAGAACAAATACCCAGAACCCCCTGCAGCAGTAACTCTTCCGGGATGCTACAATATACACCCCCCGCTACCACCAAACCCCGCCCCCGCCCACCAAGTTAATGTTGATATTTGCCTCAGAAGGCTGCAAATAGAAAAGAGGCATTACATTTTTTATTAACATTTTATTTAATATACCATTGATGTTTTTTCCTTTGTTTTTTGAAAGTTGATTTTGCACTATTAAGTTATATAAGCGTTGCTTGTTCCATATTCAGTGTTAAAGCAAATCAGTGTAGCAATAATTAACATTTTATTCATGCACTTTCTCTTGCTACTTCAAGGCTTGAATGTTTGATTCATTCATTATTGTTATTTTATTTTCAATTTTATTATTAGCCTGTGGAAAAAGTTTATTTTGATATTTACCTCAGAAGGCTGCAAATAGAAAAGAGGCATTACATTTTTATTAAAATTTTATTTGATATGCCATTGATATTTTTTTATTATTATTATTATTTGAAACTCGATTTTGCATGTTGTTCAATATTCAATGCAAAACTTGTTCGGGTCCCTATTAAAAGGTTAATTTGTTCAACCTTGGCCCGCGGCTTTGTTCAGTTTTAAATTTTGGCCCCCTCTGTATTTGAGTTTGACACCCCTGCTCTAAAGGGACATGGGGGAAATTTTTGTTTTTATAATTGTATTTATTTATTTTTTATTTTTTTAGACATGTATCTCGTGCGCACGAGAAACTTTTTATAAATTATGATGCCGAGCGCATATCATGATGTCAAGATAATGGCACTAGCATTTACTTAGTTTAAGAATATTTTCCAACATATTGAGCAAAAAGGTTTTGGTTTTTTTTTCTACCAAGAAAAGTGCACTTGTTATTAGTGAGAATATACTTATTTTAAGGTATTTTTTGGGTTCGTTGAGGTTAGCTAATTTGACTTGTTTTGGAAAGTCTTGACAAGCCGAATTTTGTTGTTCTATTGGCAGATAATGTTGCTTAGTTCAAATAAAATATACGGAGCCCCTAAAGGGACATGGGGGATTTTTTTTTTTTTTTTTTTTTTTTTTTGGTGCGCACGAGATAGTTTCTCATGCGCACGAGATACATGTCTAAAAAAAAAAAAAAAAAAAGTTAATTTTTTTTTTTTTTTTATAACTTTATACAAATTAGTTTCTCGTGCGCACGGTATACATGTCTAAAAAAATAAATAAAAAAAAGTTGTATTTTTTATAACTTTATAAAAATTAATTTCTCCTGCGCACGATATACATGTCTAAAAAAAAATTAAAATTAAAAATTAAAAAAATAAATAAAAAAATTCCCCCATGTCACTTTAGGGGCTCCGTATATTTTATTTGAATTAAGCAAAATGATCTGCCAATAGAACAAGAAAATTCGGCTTGTTAAGACTTTCCAAAACAAGTAAAATTAGCTAACTTCAATGAACCCAAAAAATATCTTAAAATAAGTATATTCTGCACTTTTCTTGGTAGAAAAAAAAAGAGACCTTTTTGCTCAATATGTTGAAAAATATTCTTAAATTAAGTAAATGCTAGTGCCATTATCTTGACATAATGATATGCGCTCGGCATCATAATTTTTTTTTCATGCTTGAAGTAAAAAATGATTACTTTAAAAAAGTAGTTTTATACTTGTGAGTGTTGATGACACAGCTTTGCAACACTTGATATTCTAGTTTCAAGCATGTTTTACTCAATATAGGTCATCAAATCTCAGCTACAAGTTGTACACTGCAAAAAGTCAGTGTTCAAAAACAAGAAAAAAAATTACAAAAATGAGGGGTATTTTATTAGAACTAAGCAAAATTATCTGCCAATAGAACAAGAAAATTCGGCTTGTCGAGACTTTCCAAAACAAGTAAAATTAGCTAACCTCAACGGACCCAAAAAATACCTTAAAATAAGTATATTCTCACTAATAACAAGTGCACTTTTCTTGGTAGAATTTTTTTTTTGACCTTTTTGCTCAATATGTTGAAAAATATTCTTAAGTTAAGTAAATGCTAGTGCCATTATCTTGACATAATGATATGCGCTCGGCATTACATTTCTTCAAACCAGCAAACTTATACTAAAAACTAATTTATTGTTCTTAATGGAAAGGCAACAAGGCAAGCGCTTGTTACTCTCGGGGTCTCCTAGCCGCTCAGGCAAATCATATTGTCTAAAGATGCATTTTTCCATGGATAACATGACATCATCGCGCCAAGTGCGTGCTCTTTCAGTCAATTAGTGCGCATATATACAGCCCGGCCCCCGGCCAAATTTTTTTTATTGTAATTTTGAAGAATTTATCTGAATGTGCATGAACTATTTCTGTTCAAAATTGTTAGAAATGTTAAATGTTTAAATATTAACTGTCAGTTTACTGTACTGTGCCAACTGTACTACTATATGAGTACGTGTTTTCTATTGTTTCATTGAAAATAAAACAGCAAAGTCCATTTGGCTGTCATCTGTTTTAATTATTAGACACAATTGTGTCAAAGTCATGATTTTTTTTTTCATGCTTGAAATAAGAAATGATGACTTTAAAAAAGTAGTTTTATACTTGTGAGTGTTGATGACACAGCTTTGCAACACTTGATATTCTAGTTTCAAGCATGTTTTACTCAAAAGAGGTCATTAAATCTCAGCAACAAGCTGTAATATCTTACTGAGATCATTTAGGAGCAAAACACTTAAAACAAGTAAAACACTCTAACATAAAATCTGCTTAGTGAGAAGAATTATCTTATCAGACCGAAAATAAGCAAATATCACCCTTATTTGAGATATTTCATCGTACTTAGATTGCAGTTTTTGCAGTGCAGACGAACTTACCGCCGGCCGTCAAAGTGCATCTTGCAGTTGAGCAATGCCGGCTGGATCAGCCTCCCGTTGGACAACCAATCCACATCCATGTCCGGGGGCCCTGCAACGTGGCATTCAAACATGGCCGACTCACCGCCCCTTACTGTCACGTCTTTGATATCCTGCATCATTTTCAAGTTGGTCTGTGCTGCACCTGATGAATGGGCAGAGCAAACAAACTCTCAGTAATACAGTCGTGGTTAAAAGTGTACATACACTTGTAAAGAACATCATGTCATGGCTGTCTTGAGTTTACAATCATTTCTACAACTCTTATTTTTTTGTGATAGAGTGATGGGAGCACATACTTGTTGGTCACACCACATTCATGAAGTTTGGTTCTTTTATGAATTTATTATGGGTCTACTGAAAATGGGTCAAAAGTATACATACAGCAATGTTAATATTTGCTTACATGTCCCTTGGCAAGTTTCACTGCAATAAGGCGCTTTTGGTAGCCATCCACAAGCTTCTGCTGGAATTTTTGACCACTCCTCTTGACAAAATTGGTGCAGTTCAGCTAAATGTGTTGGTTTTTCTGACATGGACTTGTTTCTTCAGCATTGTCCACACGTTTAAGTCAGGACTTTGGGAAGGCCATTCTAGATCCACCCAGAGTCGGGACCCGGAGTGGACCGCTCGTTTGGGGACGTCTCTGCGCTACTGACCTGTCTCTGCTTGGGATGGTCTCCTGCTGGCCCCACTATGGACTGGACTCTCACTATTATGTTAGATCCACTATGGAATGGACTCTCACTATTATGTTAGATCCACTATGGACTGGACTCTCGCTATTATGTTAGATCCACTATGGACTGGACTCTAACACTATTATGTTAGATCCACTATGGACTGGACTCTCACTATTATGTTAGATCCACTATGGACTGGACTCTCACTATTATGTTAGATCCACTATGGACTGGACTCTCACTATTATGTTAGATCCACTATGGACTGGACTCTCACTATTATGTTAGATCCACTATGGACTGGACTTTCACAATATTATGTTAGATCCACTATGGACTGGACTTTCACAATATTATGCTAGATCCACTATGGACTGGACTCTCACTATTATGTTAGATCCACTATGGACTGGACTCTCACTATTATGTTTGATCCACTATGGACTGGACTCTCACTATTATGTTAGATCCACTATGGACTGGACTCTCACTATTATGTTAGATCCACTATGGACTGGACTCTCACTATTATGTTAGATCCACTATGGACTGAACTCTCACTACTATGTTAGATCCACTATGGACTGGACTTTCACAATAGTATGCTAGACCCACTCGACATCCATTGCATCCGGTCCACCCTAGAGGGGCGGTGGGGTCACCCACATCTGTGGTCCTCTCCAAGGTTTCTCATAGTCATTCACATTGACATCCCACTGGGTTGTGAGTTTTTCCTTGCCCTGATGTGGGCTCTGAACCGAGGATGTCGTTGTGGTTTGTGCAACCCTTTGAGACACTTCTGATTTAGGGCTATATAAATAAACATTGATTGATTGATGATTGATTCTAAAACCTTAATTCTAGCCTGATTTAGCCATTCCTTTACCACTTTTGATCTCCTGCTGGCTCCACTATGTACTGGACTCTCACACTATTATGCTAGATCCACTATAGACTGGACTCTCACACTATTATGCTAGATCCACTATAGACTGGACTCTCACACTATTATGCTAGATCCACTATAGACTGGACTCTCACACTATTATGCTAGATCCACTATGGACTGGACTCTCACACTATTATGCTAGATCCCCTATAGACTGGACTCTCACACTATTATGCTAGATCCACTATAAACTGGACTCTTACACTATTATGCTAGATCCACTATAAACTGGACTCTCACACTATTATGTTAGATCCACTATAGACTGGACTCTCACACTATTATGTTAGATCCACTATAGACTGGACTCTCACACTATTATGTTAGATCCACTATAGACTGGACTCTCACACTATTATGCTAGATCCACTATGGACTGGACTCTTACACTATTATGCTAGATCCACTATAAACTGGACTCTCACACTATTATGTTAGATCCACTATGGACTGGACTCTTACACTATTATGCTAGATCCACTATGGACTGGACTCTCACACTATTATGCTAGATCCACTATGGACTGGACTCTCACACTATTATGTTAGATCCACTATATTGAATTGAGCTGTTCATGAATGTTTTATGTGACCAACAAGTATGTTCTCCAATCACTCTATCACTAAAAAATAAGAGTTGTAGAAATAATTGGAAACTCAAGACAGCCATGACATGATGTTCTTTACAAATGTCAGAAACATTGTATGTAAATTATCCAAGAACTTTCCGTTCTCTGAGTTCCCAATGAACAGACAAGAGGCTGTCTTTGTTCCACCAAGTCAAAGGCTTGGAAAATTCCGCCGTGTACGATGGGATGAGACGGGAGGGGTTTATCTATTGTCATCGAAGACCTGCCCAAGCTGAATCCAGGACTAACCCAAGCCCGAGGCATCTTCTTCTTTTCTTTTCAATGTGACCAAAAACAAGAGCTGTTTACATATCCCCCATTCCTTTGGAAGCAGATGTTGTGTAAACAGGGAGTAAACGTAAACCTTTTTCGTCAGAGCGTGGTGAAAAGACTGTACAGAGAGTACAGTCGCCGCGTCCCTCCTCAATATTGAGTCCAAATTGAATCCTGTCTCTGTTTGATTCTTTGCTTCTTTTCTTGTTTAATAAATGCCATCGGTGTTTGAACCTGACAACAAGTGTATGTGAACTTTTGACCACGACTGTAGGTCACCAGTACGAGAATGGAGATTTTTGGATCGCTCACCTTTGACCTCCACTCTGCACTCTTCCTGTTTTATTCCGCTCTGGTTGACAACCTTGCAAATGTAGAGCCCTGCATCCGACCTCTTTGCTGAGATGATTTTCATCTCGCTGGAACCGAAGTCCGTCTCCTGCACGGAGAAGCGTCCTGCCGTCTTCACCGGAGCGTTGTCCTTCAGCCTGTGTCGGCAAAACATGAAGTGGTCTGATAATGAAACCGAGGGTCATGTCTGGCCATTGTGTTTAAAAATAACTTATCTTACCAGTGAAGTGTATGTTTGGGCTGCCCTGTGACTTTGACTGAGATGACAACATCCTGGCCCTCCATCACTGTTTGGTCACACGGCCCCACCTGTGTGAAACATCATTTAGCGTATTTGCTGTATGTTCCTTTCAGCTCAGCAATTCTCCCACCTGGAAATAGGGAGGCTCCTTGAAGTTGACACTTTTGGTCAGAGCAGGAGCGTCTTGATTGTGTTCCATCACCTCCTCCTTCAGGTTCATGTACTCCCTATCGGATAGGTGGGTGGGGCTTCCGGCTTCCGGGGACCTGACTGACCTCTTGCATGGCTCTGGAGGAATATGAGATGTCATGTTTGAAACTGGTTTTAATTTCAAACATGCTGTTTTTTTCGAGTCACTTATTGGGTTCATGAAAATGCCACACTTTAATTATTCATCTTCAAACATGGCAGAACCAGTAGGTCCTGTCAGCTTTGATTACATTCCTTTACCAATTTAGTTGTGTGCAGCATGCACACTATATACTGCAAAAACTGAAATCTAAGTAAGATTAAATACCTCAAATAAGGGTGATATTTGCTTATTTTCTGTCTGATAAGATAATTCTTCTCACTAAGCAGATTTGATGTTAGAGTGTTTTACTTGTTTTAAGTGTTTTGGTCCTAAATGATCTCAGTAAGATATTACAGCTTGTTGCTGAGATTTGATGACCTATATTGAGTAAAACATGCTTGAAACTAGAATATCAACTGTTGCAAAGCTGTGTCATCAACACTCACAAGTATAAAACTACTTTTTTAAAGTAATCATTTTTTATTTCAAGCATGAAAAAAGAAAATCATTAATTTGACACAAATGTGTCTCATACTTAAAACATATTTTAATGTTTAATGTCCCCATTTATTTTCAATGAATCAATAGAAAATAGGTACTCATATAGTAGTACAGTTGGCACAGTACAGTAAACTGACAGTTAATATTTAAACATTTAACATTTCAAACAATTTTGAGCAGAAATAGTTCATGCACATTCAGATAAATTCTTCCAAATTACAATTTAAAAAATGTGGGCCGGGCTGTATATATGCGCACTAATTGACTGAAAGAGCACGCACTTGGCGCGATGATGTCATGTTATCCATGGAAAAATGCATTTTTAGACAATATGATTTGCCTGAGCGGCTAGGAGACCCCGAGAGTAACAAGCGCTTGCCTTGTTGCCTTTCCATTAAGAACAATACATTTGTTTTTAGTATAAGTTTGCTGGTTTCAAGAAATGTAATGCCGAGCGCATATCATTATGTCAAGATAATGGCACTAGCATTTACTTCATTTAAGAATATTTTTCAACATATTGAGCAAAAAGGTCAAATTTTTTTTTCTACCAAGAAAAGTGCACTTATTTTAAGGCAGTGGTTCTTAACCTTAACCTTATATATATATATTTTCTACCGATTGTCCCCTTCGGGGTCGCGGGGGGTGCTGGAGCCTATGTCAGCTACAATTGGGCGGTAGGCGGGGAACACCCTGGACAAGTATATATAAATATATATATATATATATATATATATATATATATATATATATATATATATATATATATATATATATATATATATATATATATATATATATATATATATAGTCAAGGTTTGCCTGGGAAACCCGCGAAACAGGCTTGTAGGGATGAAATAACCTCTGTATTTTTTCCTGACCTAAATTATATATATATATATAAATATATATATATATATATATATATATATTATTCTGAGGATTGTTGTGATGTGGAGACAGGGTGGCATTTAATAAACTGTGCTTCTTCCTACTCCTTTTGTCGAAATGAAAGCTGGTAATCTTAGTTTGTGCACACATGTAATCAGGATTGCATGTCCGGAGTAAAATAGAATAAAGTGAACTGAACAGACGTTGTTCTATTGTCATTTTTGTATTACATTTTTGTCGCGTTTGAGCGTTTTTTTTTTGTTCTTTTGCACTGTTAATGTTTTTCTTAAAAACCGTGCGTAACATACTTACATTTTGCATCGTGGCACTCAGTTATAAAAACATGTTTTATTCAATAACATATTGTTCCTGTGCTATCATAGTCATAAAGGGGTACATTTACCAATTGATTCAATGGGTTATGACATTAAATTCATAATATCGGGCGATACCAGCCCTGTATTCACTTGGGATCGTCCTGATAGCAACATTCCCAGTATGGCCCACCCCTATTTACACAGAGTATATCAGATATTGCCGATTAAATTAGATTTCAGTCACATATTAATCTGATTTTGAGTGCATTTAACAGCAAATCCAACTTAACAAAACATATATTTTCCCAACTGGAAGAAACAGTAAAACTACGGTAATGCTACAGAAATCTAACAGTACAAAAATCAAGATAGGTCACGGTATCATTGATCATAAAATAGAAAGAACAATTAAGATCTAACTGAAATGCAGCAACCTACCAAGAGTCAGCTTTCTGAGCTGCGTCTGCAGGGGATGAATACTCCTTGGGGTATTTAAGTAAACCTGCCAACTCTTGTAAAGCTGCTGCTGCACACATCCAAGCCTGCTGTTGCCAGTACATAAAGCCTCCAACGTTCCCGACATTGTGACGCCCACGCTGCTGCTGTCTATTGTGCAATTTATATTGATCTTCCAAAACAATAAAACATTAGAAACAAAGCTATTGGGGCCATGCTTCCTGCAGATGATGTTAGCCTACGCTGCCTGGAGAACATCCAGTGCGATAAAAGGCTCAAACAGGGACACAAGGCAGAGTGCATTTACCCCCAAGAAGAAGAGGGTGGCTAAAAATACACTGACAAGGTGGACTCGGTGCCCTAATATGGCAACGCAGGCTCAAGCTGATGGCGACACTGAATTGCATTTGTGTATAAAAGCGGGGCCGTCCGTCATGCATGAGCAGAGTGGACACGCAATCTAAACACATTTGCTTTACGAGGTCCTCTAGATTGAATATCTCTCCTACGTCCGCATCCTGAAAGCCAGACGTGACACGTGCTTTCGTTTGAACGAGCGAATCTGCCTTTCGAACTGGTTTTGAAGGATGAAATGGGTTGCCATGGTAACCGCCGCTGCAATGAGGGGATGCTGATGGCCTGTTACTATAATCAGACAAAAGGACGGACCACTAAGTCCAATGTACCAATTTGCATAAATTCAACCATACCCCGCTTTTTATGCACGACGTCGCATTTTGTCAAATCACTTTAAGTAACGCTCCGAAATGAACGGCAGCCGCGCAACGTGTCGAATGAAATGCGTCGCTGATCCCGAAGTTGACATTGAAGGAGTGGCAGATGTGTGAAAACAACTCTTATTCGCCAAAAAGAAGCACAGTGAGAGTAAAGTGCTTCAGGTAAAATTTGATTTGCTGTAATTTAAAATAATCAATTATTTTCAATGCCAGCAGTTGGAACAGATTGGAAGTACAGTAACTGCTGTTTGAGAGATCTAATCAGGGGTCCCCAAACTTTTTGATTTGGGGGCCGCATTGGGTTAAAAAAAATGTTTTTTATTTTTTTATTTTTTTATTTTTATTTATTTTATTTTTTTTTGGATTTTGGATTTTTATTTTTTATTTTTGTCCTGTCCAGCTTCTCAGGCAAATCATATAGTTGATGTGGATGCCCATATTGGCTGTGCCAAAAAAAAATTAAAATAAAAAAATAAAATAAGAAAAAGGTATACATATATATATATATATATATATATATATATATATATATATATATATATATATATATATATATATATATATATATATATATATATATATATATATATATATATATATATATATATATATATATATATATAGTCTAGGTTTCTGTGGTTTATCCGTTATACTGTGCTCAATACCGGGGTAGAGCGAAAAAAACGTGAGGTCAGGAAAAAACAGGCTATTTCATCCCTACAAGCCTGTTTCGCAGGTTTCCCTGCTCTTCAGGGGATTTTTTTATCAAATCCTTGCGCACTAATTGACTGAAAGAGCGCGCACTTGCTGTGCGAGTGCGATGATATCACATTATCGATGGTAAATTTGCATTTTTAGACAATATGATTTCCCTTTGCGGCTAAGAGACCCCGAGAGTAACAAGCGGTAGAAAATGGATTAGAAAGGACACATTTTAAAAATAATTATAAAAAATAAAAAAATAAAAAAATTAAATATTTTATTTATTTATTTATTTTTATTTTTTAAATTAAAAAAATAAATAAATAAATAAATAAAAAAACAAAAAATATATATATATATATTTATTATTTTATTGTATTTATTTATTTATTTTTATTTATTTATGTGTTTTATTTTTTAAATAAAAAAATAAAAAATAAAATAAAAATAACAAATAAAATATACATATATATATATTTTTTTATGTATTTATTTATTTTATTTAAAAATTTGTTATTAATTAATAAAAAATAAGTATATATATATATATATATTATTTTATTTTAATTATTTATTTATTTTTTATTTATTTTATTTTTTTTTTTAAATTAAAAAAATAAGATAAAATAAAATAAAATATGCACATATATATATATATATATATATATATATATATATATATATATATATATATATATATATATATATATATATATATATATATATATATATACATATTTATTTATTTATTTTTAATTTGGGACTTCCCGCGGGCTGGATTTTGGACGCTGGTGGAACGTATCCGGCCCGCAGGCCGTAGTTTGGAGACTTTGGTTTAGATAAACACAGATTATGTAACCAGAATACATTATATTGAAATTATCCTTAAGAGGGACCTGCCTATACACAGTATAGTGCCGCACAAAAGTGAATAAACCTTTAAAAGGGTCGTATTATGCAATATCAACTTTTATTACCTGTATGTACCTATTGTTGTGTATTTGGGGTGCCCATGTAAATTTGCATCCATGCTAACTGAATTCATGATCAACAATATGTAGAAAGGTTAGAGTGTGCGCCCTGAGATCGGTAGGTCGTGAGTTCAAACCCCGGCCGAGTCATACCAAAGACTATAAAAATGGGACCCATTACCTCTCAGCATTAAGGGTTGGAATTGGGGGTTAAATCACCAAAAATGATGCTGCCCACTGCTCCCCTCACCTCCCAGGGGGCGATCAAGGGTGATGGGTCAAATGCAGAGAATAATTCCGCCACACCTAGTGTGTGCGTGTGACTATCATTGGTACTTTAAAATATGTGCCATTTGATCAAAATGATGAAAGTGTTCGTGTTGTAAGGTTTGGTATGGACTATCTACAAATCACTGCATCATTGCCAACCTAACCTAACTTTATTGTTTCAATTATCTGACTTTAATGTGCATTTTGGAATACTGTGAGGATTTGAAGGTGAGTTTCATTCATCTTGTCAAACACCGTCTTAACGGCCAGTGTCAAGACCACAACAATCCTGAAAGTAATGTCTCAGCCAGTCATTTCCGTCCTCACCTGACAGGATGTGGAGAGTCGCCTTACAGGAAGCTTTGCCTGCTGCGTTGACAGCTGTCACACAATACCATCCCGCATCACTGGACCCACTACACCTGATCACCAGACTATGCTTGTGGCCCTCGGCCTTGACCACGCGGAGGGAATCGTTTCGGATATCCTCGCTGTTCTTTGTCCACCTCACTGAGGAAGAGAGCATGAAATATTCCTCAAGAGATTTCCTGACCTGCGCTTATTTGCATTCAAGTGCAGTCCTGGGCTGTACCTGTAGGGGGTGGTTTGCCACGGATTGTGCATGTCAGCGTGACCTCGGAGCTGCAGGGTGCAATGGTGTCTTTAAGTGGCGTCTTAAATCTTGGTGGTTCAGCTCCCTCGTCACCGTCAGGTGATACGCCTGGGATACAAAAGGAAAAGACTTCTTTAATATTCTGTCTATTTTTTCTTGTCTTGAATTTAGATGATGTTCACATCAATGTTCCCTCTAATTGTTCATGTGTGTGAGCAAACACAAAAACTCCCTGAGCATTCAGTGGAGCACAGGTGAGCAGCACACCTGTCTCAAACCAATCTTTTATAATAACACTCAAATGAGAGGAGTCATTTTCATGAGATTATTTAGTAATATTAGTGATTTGGCCCACTTGTAATGAAAATAAAATAAATCTTGTTTTTCATAAGCTATGGATTAGTGTTGTACAATATGTCTGGGTGGGGGTCCTGCTTTGGAAATCATTTGTACCCCTTTCAGAGATCACATTTAGTTCCCCTTAAACATCCTCATGTTGCACAATGAAATGTAAGCATAGGATGAAGTGTGCATTCCTGTAACTTTCTCTAGTAACAGCATTTCCATGATTAATATCAATAAATTAACATTAATAATAAATGACAGTAGAATAAGCACACGTATGACTGAGGAGTCATAGTGTAACTTTGTGTGGGGTTTGAGTTGTCCGACTTTTTGTGTGGCCATAAACGCACCAGTGGTTTTATGGTATGCGTGTTGGTGACAGATGACAAGTTGGTTTTGGCCTGGTTTGTACGGCAGAAAATGACTAGTTTTTCGAGATAGAAGTTTTTTACTCATGTTTTTGGTGTGGTTATGGCCGAATATAAACAGTTTTGCTCAATAAAGTGATCAATATAATTCCTGTCCTCGAAGCATCTCGATAGACGTTACAATAATTGAACGGTGTTGGCGAACACCGTTAGGGCCGCTTGTTGTCACTGTCACTCAGAGTTGCATTGCAAAATTACACATGATAAATGTGTTTATTTTGTTTAGAATTCAGATGGGATTTGATTTGGTGCGCGGCATATATTTGCTGTGCGCAGAGGACGCTAGAGCAGTGCGCAATTGCGCAGGCGCGCACCTTAGAGGGAACTGGCATTGCTGATGTTGATGTTACATGAAGCTGTCACACTGCGGTCATGTGAATTTCATGTCTTAGTTTGAAAAGTAACTCTCCTCTCGTTTCAGGTCACTTGCCCTTCCTTAAGTGTCATCAGTCTCAAGTCATCCCTGATCCCTGATTGTTTCCACCTGTTCCCCATTACCCCCATGTGTCTTATAAGCCCACGCCTCCCTTTGTTCTGTGCCAGAATGTCTCGTTGGCTCGTGCATCTCAAGCTTAATGCCCAAGCCTTGTCTCGTCTCGCTTTTGAGTATTGATGGAACCAGATTTTTTACATTAATCCATATTTAAGTGTTACTTCTTTACTTCCATAGTTATATTACAAGACAGCTAGTGTTTTTCCAGTTCAGTCTACATAGTAATGTGTGTAGGCCTTGAAGCATTGGAATGCAAACAGTAGACATAACAACAAGGTGGGGAGGAGGGAGGGAAAGAAGAGGGTAGGAGAGAACGTGAAGGGGGAAGCGAGGCAGACCGGGGGGAGCCACACATCTGAATGGGTTATGCAAGGCTGGTCTCATTATTGTCAAAAATTTGAGAATAAACCACAAAATACCAACTACTGCCTGGTGATCAATTTAAATTTCAGCTTATGTGCCATAAAAAGAACTTGGTAGTGACCAGAAACTTAAATTCCCTGGAGGAACATCTGGTCAACGCAACAGTATCCTGATCCTGAATTCCCTTGTTGGTATTTTGAGTTTCCTTTTCTCCTCTTCAGCAGAGTGATTTTGGTTATATAGTTTTGCAGTCAAAGTGGTGAGTTTCAGTTATTCTTACAGTTCCTTCTTTTTCAAAGTTTTTGAGGGAAATTCTGTTAACTAATTTTCTACAAAGAAACAGTGAAGAAGTTTTATAGCCATTGTTTCTTCTTCCTTTTGGAGCGTTTTTTGTTATTGATAAATTTCATAGTTATATTCTGCGCTAAGTATAGTTCACGATTGATATTTTTGATTTTCGGTTGTTCCCTTTTTGTGGAACCTTTTCGGCTAGTTTGTCAGATTATAGCCATTGTTGAATTGCCCTGTCTCTGGAGGTGAAAAGTAGCATTCAAAATAAAAGCCTGCCGGATTGTTCCCCACTCTGCATCTGAGTCCTATTTTTGACCAAGCCTGACAAAAGCACACTGCACCTTTTGCAAGAAAACACTTTTATGGCAAATCTGAAAATTGGCTGTTACAATATTTGCTAATATTTTTTTCAAGTAGTTTACACTAGAGAAGCTCCTGGTGTATTTAGTCAGTTTAACCGTTTTGTTTTCCAATGTGAACGAGCAGTGAATGAATTCATATACTTAAAATTCATTCTGAACCTCTGATTTTACTTAGTCTTAAATTATTTTCAAGATGGTCTTAAAAAAGTCCTAAAAAGTCTTAAATTTGACATGTTGAAACCAACAGAGACCCTGAAATCAGGAAACTCTTTTGGTTTATAAAATCGGTTATAAGAGAGGTGAGATCTACCTTCTTCAGAGTGACCGATCTTGCCTTTGTCACGTTTCTCCTCCTTCCTCCCCATTTCACTTTCATCATGTTCAGTTGGGACAGTTTCATCTTCCACCAGGATGGCGGGAATGGCCTTGCATCTCTTCAGGTGTGGGCTGGTGGAAGGCGTGGGTGACGGGGTGAGCCTCGGGGGCTTGGCTGGATACTGCGACCCGGCTTCCCTCACCGTGACCGGCAACGCTCTTTTTCCTGTCGGACTGTGGGATCTGTCCTTGTCCTTGCGTGAAGCAGATCGGTGTTCTGGTAAGGCGGCAACGAGAGTGTGTGAAGAACTCTGTGTGGTTTCCCTGAATTCAAACACAAAGAAAAACTGAGTCATTTTATAGTCTAACACCTTCGTCAATAGATGTTTCTCCCTTCAAACCTGATGAGCCCGGTCTTGGCTGTTGTCAATGGTTGCCCTGGCAACTGGTGAACTGGTGCTGTCTCCATGGCAACACTATTATTCCCAGTGCTGCCTTGCGATGAGTAATGTGCTGTGTTTTTCTTTGGGCTTGGCTTCGCTCTTTTAGAAACTTTAGTTTGCGGTCTGCCAGCCTCCCAGGCCCGAGTTCCTTCCAGATCTCGCCTTGCCTCCAGTTTTTTAACCACCTCTGGAGGGATGGGCTCCACCTTGCTTGTCATCAAACAATCTTTTCGTGGTAGCTGCTCAGTAGAATATGACTTTTTTATGTCTGTTCTAACGAGCTTTTTAATCCTGTCCAGTTCCTCCGTGAACTTGTTCTGGTAGCTCTGAACGCGCTGTGAGAAGCTGTTGTTGTCCTCCAGAGAGGAGGCTCGTTGCTTGAAGGCTGTCCGTTTTTGTGTGGCTTCCTTGTTCTTTTCTCTACAATCCAGCCCTGGAATAGATCCAACAAGGTCCGGCAGATCCACACTCAACCTTCGCTCCTCAAAAGCCCGGACCTTGTCAGAGATCTTTGGCCCTGCACGAGCCAGTTTGGAAGCCTTATCTGAATCATTTGGAGGTCTGGGTTGATTCTCGCCTGGATTTGAGGCATTGGTGTGGTTTATGTGTGTGATGGGAGGTGGTTGAGGAGAGGTCAGAGGCGCATGGGAGAAACTCCCATATATTTCTTCATCGTTTTGAGTCCTGAAGGGATGAGGGTTGGAGGGAAACGAGGCATTTAGTTAGATGTCCTTTAGAGATACCAGAAGTTTTGGAAGGAACAAACATCTGTCTGTGTCACTTTGTTGCAATATTCTTGCATTTTGCTAGTTTTTTCAGTTGGAACACACCAGACAATCACAGATGACATAGTAACAAAGTTAAAAGGAGCCACCTGTATGGCTTTATATGGCAATGGGTCAAAAATGTTATCTGAATGTGGTGAAGTGAAAAATAAACTGTTACATCTTGACTTGGAAAATGTCAAATACAAAAAAGGTCATGCCTCGAAGGGAAACCCTATTAGAAAGTTGTGTTCATGCTAATAGTAACTTAGATCAAGGTCAGAAACTCACTCATGCCACTGCAAGCGTAAAAAGTGTTTGTAGAAAGGTGAGGGTCCGGTTCACGTGCAGCAAAAGAACTCACAGTCCAAAGAAACAATGTCAGTGCCTTTGTAACATGTAAGGGTTAAGAAGAAGTCACAGCAACATCAAGTCAAAGGAAAGTGTGGCGCCAAAACTAATGTAAATGAAAAGAACTCAGAGCAATGCTAACAAGACGACTCATTGTTGCTAGTTGGGTTTACGGGGAATGTGTGGCTTGGCTTGAACGTCTTTTCAAAATTTGGGTTGGAGGATACTTTGGAATCTTCTATAAGGGCATGGAGAATGTTCTCCCCCGGTAGAGGCTGAACATGCTGCCGTAGTAGTCGCTGCCTACAGAAACACTTTCCTCTGACCCTTGAATGGGGCGCGCAAGGTTAGCGTGAGACGCCCGGATCAGTGGTTCAACACCCAGGTGACGGACAGGCAGGGGGCCTTCTGCAGGACCGCTGCCAAGCGCTTGCCTGGATGGGTTTGTGGGGTCCATGTTGGGCCCTGGGGGTCGAGAGTTCAGCGTCCGGAGCTCCCGCTCTACAATTGGGTCGTACGAGCCTGGAAGTGTGGACTGGCGATCGGAACCATCGGGGTTATAGTCCATCATCCGATCCCCCTCTCCTGGATGGACAGAGAGAACCGTGTGAAAGTAATGTACATCATGAGTAAACCGATGATTTTCCCGACTTCTTTTTGACTCAAGTTATTGTTAGTGATAGCTGAGTAACCTGAGCCAGTTCCAAGCCCGGGTTGAGGCTGACTCACTTTGGTTTGGTTTGGTAACACTTTAGTATTCACCATTAATTAGTTGCTTATTAACATGCAAATAAGTAACATATTGGCTCTTAATTAGTCATTATTTAGTACTTAGTAATGCCTTATTCTGCATGGCCTTATTATACAACAACCCTAACCCCAACCCCAACCCTAACCCTCCAACCCTAACCCTAACCCTAACCCTAACCCTAACCCTAACCCTCTAACCCTAACCCTAACGATAACAAATAACTCTAAATTAAGTCTTTGTTACTTACAATATGTTCCCCATACTAAGGTGTTACCAAAAGTTTTATTGACATTATATTAAATGCTTCATGATTTATGGTTGCCAATCCTGATCCGTGCTTTAAGAAAAATACATTTATTAGTAAGTACTTAAAACAAAACTATGGATAAATGTTCACAGATAAGCCACGTAGCAGGTAAAAGACACATTTGTTAAAGATATAACACAAATTGTAGCAATTTGTTACAAAATTCTGTCGTTACCCTTGCATTAGTTGACGCTAGATGGGCGGTCTTAACTCCGCTAATATTTGACATCAATCCAAGCAGCTATGTGTGTGTCTACGTATTTACATGTTATGTATCTATATGTGCACAGCAGGAGAGCTGGTTAACTTATAGTGTTTGTGAGAATGGTAACGTGTTGTCTGAGTGACGTCAGTGAGTGAGTGGGCGAGAAGAAAGAGAAAGAGGGAGCGTGTGCACTGCGCAGTAAACTGGTGAACGGGTCCGGTTGTGTCCTGCAAAACTAATTATGAAGCAACCAGATTGTCACGAATCGGCGGCCTCGTCATTCTGACCCAAAAGCGGAGCTTAGCAGACCCATTGCTGGGTAAAGTGAAGGGTGTTACCCCCCCCACGAAAACATCCTCCCTGGAAGGAAGGTCTTCCCTGTGCTCCTCGATTACGGTCTGCACCGGAGCCAAACAGCAGGACAGGTGTATCAACCTCATTATTACCCGTCACTCTTTATAACTCCTTGTGCAGATCTGAATGCTTATTATTTAAATGTTTACCTATGTTTGAAGCAACGCTGGTAATACTAATCGTCACATTTGGCGAGGCTGTTTTAAAGCAACACTTGCAGCGTAGTGCCTCCCAAATACCTCCATACTGTGCTTCACCACCCTCTTTATTAAAGAGGGTGGTTACGCAGCCCTTTGATACACTTGTGATTCAGGGCTATATAAATAAACATTGATTGATTGATTGATTGATTGATTGATTGATTGATTGAATACTAATACAGTATTGAAATGTTCACCTCATTCAGGACTTTCAGACTTATTTCTTCACATACCAGTAAAAATTCCAGTTTTTCCTGTAATTTCACATTTTCTGTAATCAGAATTCCCATAATTCCAACTCACTTCACATGTTTTTATGTTGTTTTAAAAAGAAGCTATTCAAAGATTATTCATATGACATATGACAGTGTTTTTAGGAATCGGCTGCAAAAATAATGGTCTCTTCCAAGTTTTTTTGAACTGAGTTTACGGGCCGGTCTGGTGTCAATCCCAGGCCGGATTTGGCCCCCAGGCCACCTGTTGAATAGCACTGGATTAGACAGATATTGACAGGTGTGCCAAAAGTATTTTAAATAAGGCCAGTTATGTTAGTTTAGTTGAATTGGAACACAACTGCCATGGCCCGGGCGCACGTCAGTGCACATTCATGTGTGCGCTGCCAGGCGCGTGCCAGTCCGGCTGCAGCAAGCAGCTGCAATCCATCACCGGCAATCAACACACCTAAACCTGATGATGAGACCTGCCTCCATAAGCCAGCACAACCTGCTATCCCGGGCCAGAACGTAGCTACCTGTCCTGTACAGTAAACCAAACCCGTCTAGCTCCATGCATTCGTTTCTCTCTCAGTGTTTTCTCCCCCGTCGTGTTTATTTGTCTCGTGTCCTCCTTGTCGCCTCTCTGCAGCCTGCCTTCGTTCCCACGTCACGAGATGTGTGTCTCGTTTCCCCGCCTTCCCTCTGGTTCCCCGGCTGCATCTCGGATCTCGACCTCCAGCCTGGACACGGACTTTTGACGCCTCGCTTTTGCCCCTTCGTGCATGTGCTCACGGACCTACGAGCCTGCCTCGCCCCTATTGGACTTCCGCGCCTGTCGTTCAACACTACCGGTAACACACTACAACTAATCTCTACATATAAACGCACACATTTTGGATTAGTACACACACTTTTCATTTATTATTTATATATATTAAGTATTGATGGAAGCAGATCAGAATCATATCCATATTTAAGTGTTACTTCTTTCTAAAACTCCTATAGTCATATTTACATCAGCTAATGTCTCGTGTGGTACAAAGTGCTTGGATTCGAGTGTCCTTGAGTAGACAGGCAGAGCGCTGTTGAGACTGCCATAACATTCCTTAGATAAGGAGCACAGGGCAGTGCTGAGCTTGGGGGGACAGGAGGTTGGAGGGGAGACCGATCTGGACCGGGCTAGGGAACGCTTGGGTGCTGGGTTGGTCTCAGGTTTGTCCTCTAAGCTTTGAGAATAAACTACAAAATACCAACTATTGCCTGGAGATTGAATATAAACATCAGCGTATTGCCATAAAAAGAATCTGGGAGAGACCAGCAATTTGAATTCCCCATTGGAGGAATGCTGGTCGACGCAACAGTATATATATTAATAAACCTAGAGCTAAACGACATCCCTCCTGTCTGCGCCGTCTCCTTCCTCCTGTACACGTAACAACAACAAATTAATACAAAAATTAAAAAATCATCAAAATTATGTAAGATTAGGGTTAGTGTTGGATTTAAGCTGGTTGTTTATGTTGTTATTTATTTGCTCTCTCTTAATAAGCATTCATTCATTGGTTTGATAGAGTCCTCATAGTCACACAATTATATACCTTCTATTTTGTTTTTTTATTTGAAATGTATACAATTTGTTATTTTCCAGATTACATTTGGTCTCTATTGTGTATAAGTGTTGAAATGTCGGCATACATACCTGAAGGTCCTTTTCGGGCGCCCTTTTCATGGTGCCTCCCTGCCCCTCCTTTGGGTTCCACCTGGGGCTCAGTGGTCTCATCTTCTGTGTTCTCAGAGTCTGGAACAAAAACAGAAAGAAATTACGGGAGGTGCAAGAGGAGGAAATAAGAGGAGTAAGGTTCCTTTGGGGTACCTTAGTCCTCTTGAGTGGGAGATTTTTATGGGCTGAGAAATATATGGGAAATATATTGCCAATAGTATTTGGCCACCCATCCAAATGATGAGTTGGGCTTGGCCCCTTAGTTCCAGGGAAAGGAACTTTGAATGCTCCAGGATACCAAAACATTTTTGGACAATTCCATGCTCCCAACCTTGTGGGAACAGTTTGGAGCGGGCCCCTTCCTCTTCCAACATGACTGTGCACTAGTGCACAAAGCGAGGTCCATAAAAACATGGATGACAGAGTCTGGTGTGGATGAACTTGACTGGCCTGCACAGAGTCCTGACCTGAACCCGATAGAGAACACCTTTGGGATGAATTAGAACGGAGACTGAGAGCCAGGCCTTCTCGAACTAACATAAGTGTGTGACCTCACCAATGCGCTTTTGGAAGAATGGTGCACTGTATAAAAAAATCCTATTTTTATGGTTAATTTACTCTAAATTTCTACTGTCATTTTTCTATTTTTTTTTAATAGTTTATAAAACTGTAGAATTGAAGACATTATCTGTAAATAAACAATCCGCCTGTTATTTTAAGCAATATGCCAGTAATGACAAACTATGTATATTTCTTTTTTTTTTTTACAGAAAAATACCAAATTAATTATACATAGCATTTTCTGTTTTCTTAAATTACTTTCAAATTAAAGTAAAATTACAGTAACTATCTTTCATTAAATATGTAGCTTGTTATATAAAAGTATACGTCCATACTAACAATCTAACTAAATAAAGGTATTTTTCTGCAGAACTGTTTGCATCGTCACTTTATTAAAGGTGGTTGATCTTAACAATTCAGAAAACATCTGTAAAATAATGGTATTTTTTAGGGACGTCCGATAATGGCTTTTTGCCGATATCCGATATGCCGATATTGTCCAACTCTTTAATTACCGATACCGATATCAACCGATACCGATATCAACCGATATATACAGTCGTGGAATTAACACATTATTATGCCTAATTTGGACAACCAGGTATGGTGAAGATAAGGTACTTTTTAAAAAAATGAATCAAATAAAATAAGATGAATAAATTAAAAACATTTTCTTGAATAAAAAAGAAAGTAAAAAAATTCTAAAAACAGTTACATAGAAACAAGTAATCAATGACAATTTTTAAAATTAACTGTTAAAGGTTAGTATTATTAGTGGAGCAGCAGCACGCACAATCATGTGTGCTTACGGACTGTATCCCTTGCAGACTGTATTGATATATATTGATATATAATGTAGGAACCAGAATATTGATAACAGAAAGAAACAACCCTTTTGTGTGAATGAGTGTAAATGGGGGAGGGAGGTTTTTTGGGTTGGTGCACTAATTGTAAGTGTATCTTGTGTTTTTTATGTGGATTTAATAAAAAAAAAAAAAATTAATAAAATAAAAATAAAAATAAAAAAATAAAAAATAAAAAACGATACCTAAAATAAAAAAAACCGATACCGATAATTTCCGATATTACATTTTAACGCATTTATCGGCCGATAATATCAGCAGACCGATATTATCGGACATCTCTAGTATTTTTCTGTGGAACTGCCAGCATTGTCACTTCATTAAAGGTGTTTGATCGTAATAATTTGGAAAAAACTCTGTAGAATAAAGGTATTTTTCTGCAGAACTGTTTGCATCGTCACTTTATTAAAGGTGGCTGATCTTAATAATTTAGTAAAAATCTGTAAAATTACGATATTTTTCCGCAAAACGTTTCACGAAAATTTCTGTTAAATATAATGTTTTTGATCATTATTTGGTTTACAATGTTTTACTTTAATTTTATGGTTTTCATTTGGCAGTCGTAGCTGCCAGTAGATTTTTTTTTTTACAGTGTGGAAAATACCTATAAACACACTCCGCGACCTTGTGGACAGCCTTCCCAGAAGAGTTGAAGCTGTAATAGCTGCAAAAGGTGGACCGACGTCATACCGAACCCTATGGGTTAGGAATGGGCTGGCACTTCAAGTTCATAGACCTACTCAGTGGCCTCGTGGTTAGAGCAGGGGTGTCCAAACTTTTTCCACTGAGGGCCGCATTCTGAAAAATCAAAGCAAGCGGGGGGGCCATTTTGATATTTTTTATTTTAAAAACCAATAAAATATATATATAAAAAATATACATTTAGGCCTCCACTCAGGCTTGATCCCGGGGACCCAAAAGGGTTGTGGTCAAAAAAATATTAAAAATGTATTCAGTATTATTATTTGTATTATTATTCAAGTTTTAAATCTCTAGATCAACATTAGGTCTATCTGTCAATATAACGGTTTTAAAGATTTAAGTTGTATGCTCTTGTTGTCAAAGAAAACCCTGTTTTTTTATGGAAAAAATACAAAATATGCAATATTTTCACACAATACAATTTTTAAGTGGAATATTTGAGATTATATAATAATCGGAGCCTTAAAAAGGTCAATAACTCATAACAACATTGATTTTAATTCATTATTATTTTTTGAGCAATGACACTTAAAAACAAACAACACTAAAATTATTGGGGATCCAAATAGTTATAAAAAATAAATTATATATATATATTTTTTAAGGTTTACTTTTAACACAATAATCTAGAGATCAACTTCAGATCTATCCGTCAATTATATGTTTTATTGTTGTTTATGTTTTTCGTTTGTTCGTTTTAGGCCCTTTAAAAAAAACAGCTCCGTTTTTTATATGGCAAACACAAAATATGCAACATTTTCCCCCAAAAAATATCTCAAATGTGACGTAATTGGAGCCTTGAATAGGTCAATAATTCATAATGACATTGATTTTGATTCACTATTATTTTTTAAAGAAAGAAACAGCCTGCATGGCAGCTTTGTGTTATTAGAGTCAACATTGCGACATTTTCTTGTTACATTTTACCTGTTTGCTCTTTTATACCACTTATCATGTTTTTCATTTTTTTCAATCGTATTTTTAAAATGTACCGTGGGGCCGTTAAAAAATGACCTGCGGGCCACAAATGGCCCCCAAGCCGCACTTTGGACACCCCTGGGTTAGAGTGTCCGCCCTGAGATTGGTAGGTTGTGGGTTCAAACCCCAGAATGGGACCCATTACCTCTCTGCTTGGCACTCAGCATCAGGGGTTGGAATTGGGGGTTAAATCACCAAAAATGATTCCCGGGCGCTGCCCACTGCTCCCCTCACCTCCCAGGGGATGAACAAGGGTATGGGTCAAATGCAGAAGACAAATTCCACCACACCTAATGTGTGTGACAATAATTGGTACTTTAACATAACTTTAAAGGCCTACTGAAAGCCACTACTAGCGACCACGCAGTCTGATAGTTTATATATCAATGATGAAATCTTAACATTGCAACACATGCCAATACGGCCGGGTTAACTTATAAAGTGCAATTTTAAATTTCCCGCTAAACTTCCGGTTCGAAACGCCTCTGAGGGTTGACGTATACGCGTGACGTCAATCATTGAAACGGAAGTATTCGGACACCATTGAAGTCAATACGAAATAGCTCTGTTTTCATCTCATTATTCCACAGTATTCTGGACATCTGTGTTGGTGAATCTGTTGCAATTTGTTCATTGCATTATGGAGAAAGAAGCTGAGCAAGCAAAGAAGAAAGTTGTCGGTGCGAAGTGTCTATTTTGCCGGGTTAACTTATAAAGTGCCATTTTAAATTTCCCGCCACACTTCCGGTTCAAAACTCCTTTGGAGGATGACGTATGCGCGTGACGTCGCGAGGTCCACGGAAGTGTTTGGACCCTTTTGGACACAATACAAACAGCTCTGTTTTCTTCGACAAAATTCCACAGTATTCTGGACATCTGTGTTGGTGAATCTTTTGCAATTTGTTTAATGAACAATGGAGACTGCAAAGAAGAACGTTGTAGGTGGGATCGGTGTATTAGCGGCTGGCTGTAGCAACACAACAAGGAGGACTTTGTTGGACTTCCTACGTCTCCGGGCCGCCGACCGCATCGTCGATCGCTGGAACGCAGGTGAGCACGGGTGTTGATGAGCGGAGGAGGGCTGGTTGGCGTAGGTGGAGCGCTAATGTTTTTATCATAGCTCTGACGAGGTCCCGTTGTTAAGTTAGCGTCGTTAGCAACAGCATTGCTAGGCTTCGACAGGCGTCGAATACACATTAACCGTGTATTTACATGTCCAGTGTTTGGTTCGGTGTCTCCTGATAGTAGTATTGTTGATCTTCGGTCTATCCTTCCAGTCAGGGATTTATTTTATTTTGTTTCTATCTGCATTTGAGACAGATGCTATCACGTTAGCTCATGCTAAAGAGCTTCGTCGATGTATTGTCGTGGAGATAAAAGTCACCGTTAATGTCCATTTCGCCTTCTCGACTCTCATTTCCAAGAGGATATAGTATCCGAGGTGGTTTGAAATACAAATCCGTGATCCACAATAGAAAAAGGAGAGAGTGTGGATTCCAATGAGCCAGCTTGTACCTAAGATACGGTCAGAGCGAAAAAAGATATCTCCTGAACTGCATTCTAGTCCGTCACTCTAACGTTCCTCATCCACGAATCTTTCATCCTCGCTCAAATTAATGGGGTAATCGTCACTTTCTCGCTCCTAATATCTCTTGCTCCATCTAAACGACGGGGAATTGTGAGCAGCACTACCGCTTGTGACGTCACGCTACTTCCGGTAGGGGCAAGGTTTTTTTTTTATCAGCGAGCAAAAGTTGCGAACTTTATCGTCGATTTTCTCTACTTAATCCTTTCAGCAAAAATATGGCAATATCGCGAAATGATCAAGTATGACACATAGAATGGATCTGCTATTCCCGTTTAAATAAAAAAAATTCATTTCAGTAGGCCTTTAACATATGTGAGTCAAGGCAGGTGACCAAATATAGTTTTGGCAACATAGTTTATATCCCATGCATCCAATTGCCTGTCATAAATGTCTCATTGTCTCATTTTTAATCCCAAAAACGGCCTCCTTAAACCAACACATGAAAAAAAAAAAAGATGGGTGTGGAGAGTGAAACCATACATCTGTGAAAGAAACCCCATCCAAATGACATGGAGGACATTGCAATGGAGGTGAAACCACAAAAAAAGGGGTAAAGAAAAGAACGACGGACCAATCATGAGTCAAAAAGAGATGGGTTTTACCGTAGCTTTGTTTTCGGCAGGAGCGGAAAACTTCGCTTCCGTAGTGGCAGCAAGAGAGGGCAGACGGGAGAGCACCGTTACTATGGAAACCAGCATCCCTCTCACCCACACGACCAATCCTCTTCGTACCCATTCGAGGTTAAAAATCAGCGGTTGGCCCGGACAGATATGTCTACTGGTCAGAGCGCTCGGTCGCGCCTCATTGAGCTGCGCCCCGTCAAGCCAGATCCTGATTAGATCATTCCAGCAGGAGGGCCTAATAGTAGCAACATCAACAATCAGCATTAAAGTAATCACTCCGTTTGTCCGTTTTTTCCAGGCTGTCGATACACTTTCATCCACCCCGCTGCATTCAATTTAGGATTTCAGAGATTGCACGACGGAACTCATTTTTGTGGCGCGATCATGTACTCGTACTCTGGAGTGAAGCAGGACTCTGAAATTAAAAAAATGATCGCACGCGACGTCTCGATGGGGTGAGACGCCGTTCACTCGAGAGGCCGAGGGCATGATTGCAAAAGTGTTGCGTGGTGGGGGCTGGATGCACACCACTAACCACTCCCTGCTGTGGCACTTAATGGCAGGTCATGTACGGCAGCCAAAGTCATTACTTGGATAACTCAAAAAGGCTGACGTACGCAGGATGGAACACAATGCGGGGAAAGCTCATAATGACAACACACCATGGGTGAATCTGCCAAATGTCCTTGTGGAATGGCCGCTCCTCTGCAACAAGACAGAGCACAAAGTGTTACTCAGCAGCGACAAAGATTCTCTTGTTTGCATACAATGCAGAGTAGAGTCGTGGTCAAAAGTGGACATACACTTGTAAAGAACATGATGTCATGGCTGTCTTGAGTTTACAATACTTTCTACAACTCTTATTTTTGTGTGATAGAGGGATTGGCCACAGAACTTTCCTCCAGAAGGTCTTATCTTTCTCCATGTGATGTCAGATGAAACAAAAATTGAGCTGTTTGGCCACAATACCCAGCAATATGTTTGGAGGAGAAAAGGTGCACTGCAAAAAGTCAGTGTTCAAAAACAAGAAAAAAAAATACAAAGATTAGGGGTATTTTATTTGAACTTAGCAAAATTATCTGCCAATAGAAGAAGAAAATCCAGCTTGTCGAGACTTTCCAAAACAAGTAAAATTAGCTAACCTCAATGAACCCCAACATACCTTAAAACAGTGGTTCTTAACCTGGGTTCGATCGAACCCTAGGGGTTCGGTGAGTCGGGCTCAGGGGTTCGGCGGAGGTCAAAACACACCCGACTCATCGTGTAAATAAAAACTTCTCCCTATCGGCGTATTACGGATACGGCAACAGCAGAAGTCAGACTGATTTGCAGGTGTGTAATTTGTTGTGAGTTTATGCACTGTGTTGGTTTTGTTCTTTGAACAAGGTGATGTTCATGCACGGTTCATTTTGTGCACCAGTAATAAAACATGGTAACACTTTAGTATGGGGAACATATTCACCATTAATTAGTTGCTTATTAACATGCAAATTAGTAACATAATGGCTCTTAACTAGTCATTATTAAGTACTTATTAATGCCTTATTCGGCATGGCCTTATTATAACCCTACCCCTCTAACCCTGACCCTAACCCTAACCAAATAATTCAAAATTAAGTCTTTATTACTTAGAACAGGGGTCACCAACGCGGTGCCCGCGGGCACCAGGTAGCCCGTAAGGACCAGATGAGTAGCCCGCTGGCCTGTTCTAAAAATAGCTCAAATAGCAGCACTTACCAGTGAGCTGCCTCTATTTTTTAAATGCTATTTATTTACTAGCAAGCTGGTCTCGCTTTGCCCGACATTTTTAATTCTAAGAGAGACAAAACTTAAATAGAATTTGAAAATCCAAGAAAATATTTTAAAGACTTGGTCTTCACTTGTTTAAATTCATTAATTTTTTTTACTTTGCTTCTTATAACTTTCAGAAAGACAATTTAAGAGAAAAAATACAACCTTAAAAATGATTTTAGGATTTTTAAACACATATACCTTTTTACTTTTTAAATTCCTTCCTCTTCTTTCCTGACAATTTAAATCAATGTTCAAGTATTATTTTTTTTTATTGTAAAGAATAATAAATACATTTTAATTTAATTCTTCATTTTAGCTTCTGTTTTTTCGACGAAGAATATTTGTGAAATATTTCTTCAAACTTATTATGATTAAAATTCAAAAAAATTATTCTGTCAAATCTAGAAAATCTGTAGAATCAAATTTAAATCTTATTTCAAAGTCTTTTGAATTTATTTTAAAATTTTATTCTGGAAATTCTAGAAGAAATAATGATTTTTAGTCATCAAAATTCTAAAATTAATCTTAATCAGGAAAAATGACTAATGATGTGACATAAATTCTTTTTTTAAGTTTTTCTCTTCTTTTTTTCGGTTGAATTTTGAATTTTAAAGAGTCGAAATTGAAGATAAACTATGTTTCAAAATTTAATTGTCATTTTTTTCGTGTTTTCTCCTCTTTTAAACCGTTCAATTAAGTGTAAATATCATTAATTATTAATAATAACATAGAGTTAAAGGTAAATTGAGCAAATTGGCTATTTCTGGCAATTTATTTAAGTGTGTATCAAACTGGTAGCCCTTCGCATTAATCACTACCCAAGAAGTAGCTCTTGCTTTCAAAAAGGTTGGTGACCCCTGACTTAGAATATGTTCCCCTAGTGTCCAAATAACTCTAAATTAAGTCTTTGTTACTTAGAATATGTTTCCCATACTAAAGTGTTACCAAAAACATATAACTTTGTCTTGAATTTGAAAAAAAAAACATTTTATTTTTCACTAAAGAAGGGTTCGGTGAATGCGCATATGAAACTGGTGGGATTCGGTACCTCCAACAAGGTTAAGAACCACTGGCTTAAAATAAGTGCACTTTTCGTGGTAGAAAAAAAAAAATTAGACCTTTTTGCTCAATATGTTGAAAATTATTCTTAAATTAATTACATGCTAGTGCCATTATCTTGACATAATGATATGCGCTCGGCATCATGATTTGTTTTTTCATGCTTGAAGTAAGAAATGACTACTTTAAAAAAGTAGTTTTATACTTGTGAGTGTTGATGACACAGCTTTGCAACAGTTGATATTCTAGTTTCAAGCATGTTTTACTCAATATAGCTCATCAAATCTCAGCAACAAGCTGTAATATCTTACTGACATCATTTAGGACCAAAACCCTTAAAACAAGTAAAACACTCTAACATAAAATCTGCTTAGTGAGAAGAATTATCTTATCAGACAGAAAATAAGCAAATATCACCCTTATTTGAGATATTTCATCTTACTTAGATTTCACTTTTTGCAGTGTGAGGTCTTTAATCCCAGGAACACCATGCCTACCGTCAAGCATGGTGGTGGTAGTATTATGCTCTGGGCCTGTTTTGCTGCCAATGGAACTGGTGCTTTACAGAGAGGAAATGGGACAATGAAAAAGGAGGATGACCTCCAAATTCTTCAGGACAAGCTAAAATCATCAGCCCGGAGGTTGGGTCTTGGGCATACTTGCCAACCTTGAGACCTCCGAATTCGGGAGATGGGAGGGGGGGGCGTGGTTTCGGGGGCGGGGGGCGGGGTTGAGGTGCAGGCAGCATACCCCTTCCCCTTCGAGCTGTGTCCTGGATGAAATGAAATTTTTTTTTTCCAATAATTTGAGAACTTGCAAGCGTATTTCTTCATCTTAGTCGTCGTCGTTCTTCTGCTTCGTCTCCTTCTTGTCGTGTGCGCAGTTGTGCACTGAGCTCCAAAAGCCGTAGATGTTATTGTAGCGTCCCGGAAGAGTTAGTGCTGCGAGGGATTCTGGGTATTTGTTTTGTTGTGTTTATGTTGTGTTACGGTGCGGATGTTCTCCCGAAATGCGTTTGTCATTCTTGTTGGGTGTGGGTTCACAGTGTGGCGCATATTTGTAACAGTGTTAAAGTTGTTTATACGGACACCGTCAGTGTCACATGTATGGGCTGTTGACCAAGTATGTGTGACGACCGGGTCGCATAGTGATGCGGGTGTTCGTTCTCCCAGGAATGCAGATCGGGCTTCGGACACAGCTTGCAGGTAAAAAATGATTTATTTAAGAAATAAATAATACTGGAACAAACAAAAACGTGCTCATAGCACTTAAGGCAGAAACAAAAGGAGCTAGCGTGGGAGCTAGAAGGTAAACAGAGACTTTAGCGTGGAAGCTAGAAGGTTTAGAGCAGGAAACAAAAGTCGTCATCTGTTGTAAGGAAACAAACTACGAAGCAAGACCGACTGACTGGGAAGGCAGGCTTTAAATAATAATGTCAGTAATGACCAACAGGTGCGTGTCGGGAACCCCAGCGGCAGGTGAAAGTAATAAGTTGCTATGGTAACAAACACAGAGGTGCATAAACAGGAACTAGAATGAGACCGGGACTAACAGAAAAACATAAGTGACCCGAAAACCCAAACAGAACACGATCCGCGCCGCGGATCACAACAGTATGCCTTGCATTCACTATGTGCTTGAATTTAACGTTATCATTAAACCAGTCCAAAAAAATGATACAACGGGAGAAATTCGGGAAAATCGGGAGGGTTGGCAAGTATGGTCTTGGGCGCAGTTGGGTGTTCCAACAGGACAATGACCCCAAGCACACGTCAAAAGTGGTAAAGGGATGGCTAAATCAGGCTAGAATTAAGGTTTTAGAATGGCCTTCCCAAAGTCCTGACTGCTGAAGAAACAAGTCCATGTCAGAAAACCAACACATTTAGCTGAACTGCAGCAATTTTGTCAAGAGGAGTGGTCAAAAATTCAAGCAGAAGCTTGAGGATGGCTACCAAAAGTGCCTTATTGCAGTGAAACTTGCCAAATATTAACATTGCTGTATGTATACTTTTGACCCAGCACATTTGCTCACATTTTCAGTCGACCCATAATAAATTCATAAAAGAACCAAACTTCATGAATGTTTTTTTTCTGTGTGACCAACAAGTATGTGCTCCAATCACTCTATCACAAAAAAAATAAGAGTTGCAGAAATGATTGGAAACTCAAGACAGCCATGACTTTATGTCCTTTACAAGTGTATGTCAACTTTTGACCACGACTGTATGTGGTCCTCAAGTGGTACCTCGGTTTTGTACGCCCTACTATGTGTAGGATTTGGTTTCCTCCTAAATGTTTTAAGAGTTTATGTATACTCTCTCAGTTATCGCAAATATGGCGACACAAAGTAGTAGCCTGTTAACAATCTGTGGACTCGAGTAGGGACGGGTACCGAATTCGATACTTTTATAGGCACAGACCGAAGTCCGTCAAATTATAAAATGACATATTTCAATACTTTTGTTGAATGTGACGTCCCCGTCCGGTTTCTGACTTAGCACGGGCACAAGCACTTGGCCAAGAAACAAGCAGTAACTGACTCAGCCGATCCGCCTCTTGGTAATGTTACAATTTGTCAAGAAGGCTCTGAAAACTACAGTTTTTGACATATGCTAGCTCGATGCCAATTTACATTGGATTTGCCATCGACATGCTGAAGATTAGCATTGGGGATTTTACATGGCGATTTCAACACTTCCATATTTGGTAATCAAAACTAGAAAACCCAAAACCAGTGAAGTTGGCACTTTTGTGTAAATCGTAAATAAAAACAGAATACACGACGTCTACAGTTTCCAAAAACTATTTGAAATGTGTACTCGTCAGACCACAGAACACTTTTCCACTTTGCATCAGTCCATCTTAGATGAGTTCGGGCCCAGCGAAGCCGGCGGCGTTTCTGGGTGTTGTTGATAAATGGCTTTCGCTTTGCATAGTAGAGTTTTAACTTGCACTTACAGATGTAGCGACGAACTGTAGTTACTGACAGTGGTTTTCTGAAGTGTTCCTGAGCCCATGTGGTGATATCCTTTACACACTGATGTCGGTTTTTTGATGCAGTACCGCCTGAGGGATTGAAAGTCATGGGCATTCCGCTTACGTGCAGTGATTTCTCTGAACCTTTTGATGATATTACGGAGCGTAGATGGTGAAATCCCTAAATTCCTTGCAATAGCTGGTTGAGAAATGTTGTTCTTAAACCGTTCGACAATTTGCTCACGCATTTGTTGACAAAGTGGTGACCCTCGCCCCATCCTTGTTTGTGAATGACTGAGCATTTCATGGAATCTACTTTTATACCCAATCATGGCACCCACCTGTTCCCAATTAGCCCGTTCACCTGTGGGATGTTCCAAATAAGTGTTTGATGAGCATTCCTCAACTTTATCAGTCTTTTTTTGCCACTTGTGCCAGCTTTTTTGAAACATGTTGCAGGCATCAAATTCTAAATGAGCTAATATTTGCAAAACAATAACAACATTTACCAGTTCAAACGTTACATATCTTGTCTTCGCAGTCTATTCAATTGAATATAAGTTGACAAGGATTTGCAAATCATTGTATTTTGTTTTTATTTACCATTTACACAACGTGCCAACTTCCCTGGTTTTGGGGTGTGTACAACTCGGATAGATAAATGTTACAGTCGAACAGCTGGTGTGGAATAAAAACAATACTTACTGTACATATAAACACTTTACAGGGCTCAAAAGACAACTAAACAGCAAAGACTACTTCCTGACTACACCGTAGTCTATACACTACTGCCAGCTCATGTCTTAGAATTGCATCTACTTTACTATATAGTACAGTACAGTACTTGCAATTAAGACAAAGAAGTGTAAGAAAACAAGATATTTAAACAACACATTTTAACACACACAAAAGTATAAAAAATTGGTACAGTATCAATTCAAATGTTAAAAGGTTTTCATCCCTAATGACTCCAGTGCCCAAACAAAGAATATAACTCGTCGGTAACTCAGTCTTGTCGTGTTATTAATACACTGTGTGAGTCCAACTGTGTCCATTACGTCTCTTTGACAAGACAAACACTTGCCTGTGCTAGCTTACTCTCAACGCCACACAAGAAGTCACTCCTAGCTAGGGATGATGTTCAAAACCGGTTCTCCCGGTTGTTCGATAAGAAAAGAACCGATTCCATGGACTCAAATCCCTTTTTGAGAACCGGTTCCCGTTATCGAGGCCACTATAGTAAAGAAAAAGAGTTGGTTCTTTATTCGAATCCCTGGGAACGAATCGCGTCTCACAGAGCATTTCCTGTGGGACGGCAATGTTATGCCCATTTGATTGTGGACTCTTACTGACACCTTGTGGCGATATGAAAATACTACGCACCATTAGTTTGGGCACTTCCGGGTTAAGTAAACTGTTTAACTTGTTCATGTAACTCAATATTAAGGTGGAAAGTGGTTAAATTTGATACTAAGATGTTTATTGAAAAACGATTTTTGTGCACTGTTTCAATGGATGTTTTGAGGACTTAAAATGTGCCAGTCGTGTATTTTCACCATCGAAATAATTTTTTGGAAGAAGAATTGTTGATTGATGACTGTGGTCTTCTTAGTGTCATAGTGTGTGTAGTTAGTATGTTCCAATAGCAGCAGAAGTGCACTTTTTGGAGAGCTGTATTATTTTCAGTTTTGTGCCCAAGGGACTGATTTGATTTAACACCATATTATTATTTATACACCTATAGTGATCACAGAGACAGGTTGTTTTTGTGTTACTGTATATATTTGTTTTTCTGAAAAATCCCACTTAGTATACTTTGGGAAACAACAGTCAATATTGTTTTATTTTATTTTTTTAGGGGGGTAACAGTCAATATTTATTTATTTATTTATATATATTTTTTCTTATAAAATAAAAGTGAGCTTTTGTTAAACCAAATATTGTGTTTTTTTCCATATACAACAACCTGTCTGGATTCGATAAGAGAATCGATAAGGAATCGGTTCGATAAGAGGATTCGATAATGGGCTCGAACTCGATAATTTCTTATCAAACATCATCCCTACTCCTCGCGCTATGATCTCACTACTGGCAGACTCGTTGGTTCTTTGCTAACTAACAACGTTACACCACACAACTCTCTTGTCACCTTCTCCCGGGCAGAAGGGCGACATGCCAGTGGGGCCGGATCAAAAGGGATGTCGGAGACGCTTTGCCGAACAAAAAGTTGCTTTATTACAAGCGAATGTCATTATACAGGACTGCAGTACCCGGAGGAGGTCAAGTCAAAAAATGTGTTTCTCCTAACCTAGAGATGTTCTTGTGAAAGTGTCTGAAAAACAACTGATTTAAGTCACAACTTAAATGTTGGCTTTGAGCTAGACAGGTAGTCTCTTCTCAAGGATAGGGCTATCACTTTTGCATTCCGAAGTCCCAGTTAGAGCCTCTTTTCCTACAAGAAGTGATCCAATCCACCGGCGAATATCAAACTACGGGGCCTTATCTTATTATGTGCTCAAACGGAAATACCACTATTTAATTAAACTTGGTGGTTCACCTTCTCCAAGTTGGATATAAATCTTCACCATAAGCAAAACATGATAGGAGTTAATTATTTCACTTCAGTACGACTGCAAATTAAGCCACCATGGTGCCAGAGAAAGTTGTAAGTACCAGCACTTTGATAACGAAGGTGAGGAATATTTTACAATTCACGAAATAATTTCTAGCAAAGTACAGACCTTTGTCAGACTTTTTGGGAACAGATTACAAAGCAAAACTGAGGTACCACTGGATGAGAAAAAATTGGTTAGATGGACACTCAAAAATATTGAACTGCTGGTTCTACAAAACCCAAAACCAGTGAAGTTGACACATTGGGTAATTTGTAAATAAAAACAGAATACAATGATTTGCAAATCCTTTTCAATTTATATTCAATTGAATAGACTGGAAACATATATTTAATGTTCGAACTGAGAAACGTATTTTTATTTTTTTGTGCAAATAATCATTAATTTAGAATTTAATGGCAGCAACACGTTGCAAAAAAGTTGTCACAAGGGCATTTTTACCACTGTGTTACATGGCCTTTCCTTTTAACAACACTCAGTAAAGGTTTGGGAACTGAGGAGACACATTTTTGAAGCTTCTCAGGTGGAATTCTTACCCATTCTTGCTTGATGTACAGCTTAAGTTGTTCAACAGTCCGGGGGTCTCCCTTGTGCTATTTTAGGCTTCAGAATGCGCCACACATTTTCAATGGGAGGCAGGTCTGGACTACCGGCAGGCCCGTCTAGTACCCGCACTCTTTTACTACGAAGCCACGCTGTTGTAACACGTGGCCTTGGCATTGTCTTGCTGAAATAAGCAGGGGCGTCCATGATAACGTTGCTTGGATGGCAACATATGTTGCTCCAAAACCTGTATGTACCTTTCAGCATTAATGGTGCCTTCACAGATGTGTAAGTTACCCATGTCTTGGGCACTAATACACCCCCAAACCATCACACATGCTGGCTTTTACACTTTGCGCCTATAACAATCCGGATGGTTCTTTTCCTCTTTGGTCCGGAGGACACGACATCCACCGTTTCCATAAACAATTTGAAATGTGGACTCGTCAGACCACAGAACACTTTTCCACTTTGCATCAGTCCATCTTAGATGAGCGAAGCCGGCGGCGTTTCTGGGTGTTGTTGATAAACGGTGTTCACTTTGCATAGTAGAGTTTTAACTTGCGCTTACAGATGTAGCGACAAACTGAAGTTAATGACAGTGGGTTTGTGAAGTGTTCCTGAGCCCATGTGGTGATATCCTTTACACACTGATGTCGCTTTTTGATGCAGTACCGCCTGAAGGATCGAAGGTCACGAGCATTCAATGTTGGTTCCCGGCCTTTTTTCCAGATTCTCCGAACATTTTGATGATATTACGGACCGTCCGTCCATCCATCCATCCATCTTCTTCCGCTTATCCGAGGTCGGGTCGCGGGGGCAGCAGCTTAAGCAGGGAAGCCCAGACTTCCCTCTCCCCAGCCACTTCGTCCAGCTCCTCCCGGGGGATCCCGAGGCGTTCCGAGGCCAGCCGGGAGACATAGTCTTCCCAACGTGTCCTGGGTCTTCCCCGTGGCCTCCTACCGGTCGGACGTGCCCTAAACACCTCCCTAGGGAGGCGTTCGGGTGGCATCCTGACCAGATGCCCCGAACCACCTCATCTGGCTCCTCTCCATGTGGAGGAGCAGCAGCTTTACTTTGAGCTCCCCCCGGATGGCAGAGCTTCTCACCCTATCTCTAAGGGAGAGCCCCGCCACCCATAGGTGAGGATGGGAACGTAGATCGACCGGTAAATTGAGAGCTTTGCCTTCCGGCTCAGCTCCTTCTTCACCACGACGGACCGATACAGCGTCCGCATTACTGAAGACGATGCACTGATCCGATCCACTCTTCCCTCACTCGTGAACAAGACTCCGAGGTACTTGAACTCCTCCACTTGGGGCAGGGTCTCCTCCGCAACCCGGAGATGGCACTCCACCCTTTTCCGGGCGAGAACCATGGATCCGGAGCGTAGATGGAGAAATCCCTAAATTCCTTGCAATAGCTGGTTGAGAAACGTTGTTCTTAAAACTGTTCAACAATTTTCTCACGCATTTGTGCACAAAGCGGTGACCCTCGCCCCATCCTTTGTTTGTGAAAGACTGAGCATTTCATGGAAGCTGCTTTTATACCCAATCATGGCACCCACCTGTTCCCAATTAGCCTGTTCACCTGTGGGATGTTCCAAATAAGTGTTTGATGAGCATTCTTCAACTTTTCTCAGTCTTTTTTGCCACTTTTTTGAAACCTGTTGCAGGCTTCAAATTCCAAATGAGCTAATAATTGCAAAAAATAACAACGTTTTCCGGTTTAAACGTTAAATATCTTGTCTTTGCAGTCAATTCATTTGAATATAGGTTGAACGGGATTTGCAAATCATTGTATTCTGTTTTTATTTACCATTTACACGACGTGCCAACTTCACTGGTTTGGGGTTTGGTAAGTACTGAGTGACATAACACACTCAAGTAGCACGTTCTCACAATTGTTTCATCGACGCTGTTCAAGAGCAAATAACCTTTCCCACATAAATAATGCATTTGAACAGTGGGAATGAGCAGAGTTGTTTTTAATAACAGAAATATTTATGTGTCAGAGTGAAAAGGCCCTGACCAGCTGCTCCGTCAAATCACTCCTGTCCATCAGCACCACGGAGAGCAACCCACAATGACTCACTGTGTTGCAGTGAAAGTAGCAAAAGTGCAACAACAAAATAAACACGGTACATTGAAATGACTCATTTACCTCTCCATCCCCGCTCCACAATTTTTGCTTCTCATTGGCTGAATATATTTGCGCGGCTGTTGCCGGAAGGCTGATCGTGATCGCCTTATCAACAGGGAGCAGCTGCGTCAGAACAAACACGTTGTGGCTGAAAACCACAACGCCTGCCAGACACAATTGCTCGGGCAAATTTGCCGCCACCGGAGAGAGCGAGAGAGAGCAGACCGTAGGGGTTTGAAATCAAGTGTTCAAGCGGCCGCCTACTGACACACTTTCATCATCTTTAGGAATGCCCTATTATTCAGCGTGCGTTACAGTTGCCATAACAACAGATGACTAGAAATCTCTCCTCTGTACTTTTTCCACAAAAAGTATGATGATAATTAGCTCATTTGGTGTGGAAATACATCCCGAAATACACACCATCAGATATGCATCAGTAGACTCACCTGAAATCTCTTCTTGGACCAGATTTTCTTCATCCTGCTTTCTTTTCCAAAAGGACAAGATTACCTGTGGCATGCGCTCGCTCGCACAAAGCCGGAGTGCCAAGGGTGTGGCATGGAGAGCGCAAAAAAAAAAAACAACCACCAAACGGTATTCGGTTTATGCTCCCGCGCAACGTCGAGGCGACGGTGAGGAGCCAGGCGGTGGGAGGCGTCTTTGTGTCTGAGCGTGCATCCGACCGCTGACGGGAGCACCGTCCACCGAAATCACGGCGGGTGGGGGGGAGGCGGGGGGGGGGGGGGGGGAGCAAAAGCGCCGGCTTCGGAGCAGGGAGAGGAAAGAGGAGGAGGGGGGAAGAACGACTGAGGAGGAGAGGATGCTCGGGGGCAGAATGGAAATGGCAAAACAGAAAAAAAGAGGGGCGGATGATGCGTGGGCAACGCATCTTCTGGAAAATGCCAGCTTATTTTAATTACCTGCAGGGGTCACAGCTGCTGCACTGATGACTCTGTCAAACCATTCATTTTGAATGGCGTTCATTTTTCATCTAAATTAATCACGTTTTCATTTGTATGTGCAAAGAAACCCCAAAACAAAGTGAATATACACAGTATGTGGTGTTCGGGTCTGCGGGACCCGTTTTCATTTTTTATTCAAAGAAAAATGGTGCAATTAGTTAATTTTTCAAACTGAGACTCACTGACTTTGGCTCATTTTCTGTGAAGAACATATATCAAAATACATATTTAATGACCACACACACCATACACCCCCCCCCCCCCCTACACATTTCTATTACATATAAGATGTCCGGGTCCGGGGGAGGACAGAGTGTAGGTACACAGAACACCAGAGGGTCAAATGTGCGAGAAAATGAGAGCAGACAGTGTTGACAAACAATGTTGCAACCTTGTGTGGGAACCGCAGGTGCAGAAACACAAAAGAAGAATCCCTGTGGGATGCAGAAACTGGCAGAGAAATTGTCTGTGTAATGTTCATATTGTTGTTGCTCAGCCAGCGTTTGTGGGTCCGATGGACCCGTTGCATTTTGTGGTTTTTAAAGGCCTACTGAAAGCCACTACTACCGACCACGCAGTCTGATAGTTTATATATCAATGATGAAATCTTAACATTGCAACACATGCCAATACGGCCGGGTTAACTTATAAAGTGACTTTTAAAACTTCCCGGGAAATATCCGGCTGAAACGTCGCGGTATGATGACGTATGCGCGTGACGAAGTCAAAGTAACGGAAGTTATGGTACCCGTAGAATCCTATACCAAAAGCTCTGTTTTCATTTCATAATTCCACAGTATTCTGGACATCTTTTGCAATTTGTTTAATGAACAATGAAGGCTGCAAAGAAGACAGTTGTAGGTGGGATCGGTGTATTAGCAGCGGACTACAGCAACACAACCAGGAGGACTTTGTTGGAGCGCTAGCCACGCTAGCCGCCGACCTCACCTTGACTTCCTACGTCTCCGGGCCGCCAAACGCATCGGGTGAAGTCCTTCGTCCTTCTGCCGATCGCTGGAACGCAGGTGAGCACGGGTGTTGATGAGTAGATGAGGGATGGCTGGCGTAGGTGGAGAGCTAATGTTTTTAGCATAGCTCTGTGAGGTCCCGTTGCTAAGTTAGCTTCAATGGCGTCGTTAGCACAGCATTGTTAACCTTCGCCAGCCTGGAAAGCATTAACCGTGTATTTACATGTCCACAGTTTAATAGTATTGTTGATTTTCTATCTATCCTTCCAGTCAGGGCTTTATTTTTTTGTTTCTATATGCAGTTAAAGCACGATGCTATCACGTTAGCTCGTAGCTAAAGCATTTCGCCGATGTATTGTCGTGGAGATAAAAGGCACTGAATGTCCATTTCGCGTTCTCGACTCTCATTTTCAAGAGGATATAGTATCCCAGGTGGTTTAAAATACAAATCCGTGATCCACAATAGAAAAAGGAGAGGGTGTGGAATCCAATGAGCCAGCTTGTACCTAAGTTACGGTCAGAGCGAAAAAAGATACGTCCATCACTGCCTCTCAAGTCCTTCACTCTAACGTTCCTCATCTACGAATCTTTCATCCTCGCTCAAAGGCCTAGTGAAATTATTTTTTTAAATTTAAACGGGAATAGCAGATCCATTCTATGTGTCATACTTGATCATTTCGCGATATTGCCATATTTTTGCTGAAAGGATTTAGTATAGAACAACGACGATAAAGTTTGCAACTTTTGGTCGCTGATTAAAAAAAGCCTTGCCTATACCGGAAGTAGCGTGACGTCACAGGAGGAAGGATTCCTCACAATTCCCCGTTGTTTACAATGGAGCGAGAGAGATTCGGACCGAGAAAGCGACAATTACCCCATTAATTTGAGCGAGGATGAAAGATTTGTGGATGAGGAACGTTAGAGTGAAGAACTAGAGAGGCAGTGCAGGGTGTATCTTTTTTCGCTCTGACCGTAACTTAGGTACAAGGTCTCATTGGATTCCACACACTCTCCTTTTTCTATTGTGGATCATGGATTTGTATTTTAAACCACCTCGGATACTATATCCTCTTGAAAATGAGAGTCGAGAACGCGAAATGGACATTCACAGTGACTTTTATCTCCACGACAATACATCAGCGAAGCTCTTTAGCTACTGAGCTAACGTGATAGCATCTGGCTCCAATGCAGATAGAAACAAAATAAATAAATCCCTGACTGGAAGGATAGACAGAAGATCAACAATACTATTAAACCGTGTACATGTAACTACACGGTTAATAATTCTCAGCCTGGCAAAGCTTAACAATGCTGTTGCTAACGACGCTGAAGCTAACTTAGCAACTTAGCAACCGGACCTCACAGAGCTATGATAAAAACATTAGCGCTCCACCTACGCCAGCCAGCCCTCATCTGCTCATCAACACCCGTGCTCACCTGCGTTCCAGCGATCGACGGCGCGACGAAGGACTTCACCCGATCACAGATGCGGTTGGCGGCTAGCATCGGCTAGCGCGTCTGCTATCCAAGTAAGTACTCCTTGTTGTGTTGCTACAGCCAGCCGCTAATACACCGATCCCACCTACAACTTTCTTCTTTGCAGTCTCCATTGTTCATTAAACAAATTGCAAAAGATGTCCAGAATATTGTGGAATTGTTCGATGAAAACAGAGCAGTTTGTATGTTGACACATTGGGTACGAATACTTCCGTTGCCGTCGTGACGTCACGCGCATACGTCATCATACATAGACGTTTCCAACCGGAAGTTTAGCGGGAAATTTAAAATTGCACTTTATAAGTTAACCCGGCCGTATTGGCATGTGTTGCAATGTTAAGATTTCATCATTGATGTATAAACTATCAGACTGCGTGGTCGCTAGTAGTGGCTTTCAGTAGGCCTTTAATGCCTCACAATCAAACACTTTTATGTTAAAATACTGAACAGATGTTTACCTTATCCCAATAAACATCTGGGGCCGTACTTATCAAGCTTCTTAGAATTACTCCTAAGAAGTCTGCTAAGAGTTGACTTAAGAGTAAATAAATTCTTCGCTGAAAGCTGCGCTTAAAAGTTAGTTATCAAGCGTCTTACTCACACTTTCAGCGAAGTGTAGGACTGAATCTTAAGTGTCACACTCAGAGCTGAATTACGACATTACTATGTGCCGTAAACGCAATTTTAGGTGACGTCATTTCTGTGTCCATAGAAATGACCAATCACGGAAGGGAATCCGTTGTCTAAGAATAAAGAAATATCTTGGAAATATTTAAGTGGACAATGGGAGTGTATATTTTGACAATAAACTGCAAAATAATACAAAACAAACTAGTCCCCGCCGGCACTCACGCTACCGCTCCCTCTCTTCTCTCGCCCACACACTCACTGACGTCACTCACCTCACGACCACACACATACGCTACTGTCATAACATTTTCTTTCCAATTCATTAATTAGGCAACTAATTTGAAACTGGTGTGGGTGGCTCTATATATACTAGCCCACTGCAGACACATGCAGAAATCAACATGGAATCGAAAAGTATTAAATCTGTGACAAAAATAATACCCGCTCTGTCTAAACGATACCGTTTGATCAGCTGCTCGTCATCAAAAAAACAACAACATTGTTCCGTTCCCTGAATGTTCGCGCACGTCTCTCTCGCCTCAGTGCCATCCCCTGCTGGCAACTCCTAACCACTTAAGACACCTCTGAAGGTCTCTTAAATATCGTGGAGAGTAGGAGTGATTCTTAGACTTAAGAACGTTGATAAAAAGCTTTTATTCTTAAGTTTGAGAGTAGGACTAAATTTCGCAAATTCTCAGGACTTAAGTGTAAAATGGCACTCTAAGAAGCTTGATAAGTACGGCCCCTGTTCAGTATTTTTACACAAAAGTGTTTGATTGTGAGGCATTAAAAGCCACAAAATGCAATGGGTCCATCAGACCCACAAACGCTGGCTGAGTAACAACAATATGAACATTACACAAGGGTTAAATGGGAAACTGCACGTGTTTTAGAATTTTTCCTATCATTATGTACGGCCACAGGTGTATAAAATCAAGCACTTAGGCATGGAGACTGTTTCTACAAACATTTGTGAAAGAATGGGCCGCTCTCAGTGATTTCCAGCGTGGAACTGTCATAGGATGCCACCTGTGCAACAAATCCAAATTTCCTCGCTCCTAAATATTCCAAAGTCAACTGCCGGCTTTATTGAAGAGTTTGGGAACAACAGCAACTCAGCCACCAAGTGGTAGGCCACGTAAACTGACAGAGAGGGGTCAGTGGATGCTGAAGCGCATAGTGCTAAGACTTTCTGCTACAGAGCTCCGAACTTCATGAGACCTTCCGATTAGCCCACGTACAGTACGCAGAGAGCTTCATGGAATGGGTTTCCATGGCCGAGCAGCTGCATCTAAGCCATACGTCACCAAGTCCAATGCAAAGCGTGGGATGCAGTGGTGTGAAGCACGTCACCACTGGACTCTAGAGCAGTGGAGACGCCTTCTCCACTTTTCCATCTGGCAATTTGATGGACCAGTCTGGGTTTGGAGGTTGCCAGGAGAACGCTACATTGTGCCGAGTGTGAAATTTGGTGGAGGAGGAATTATGGTGTGGGGTTGTTTTTCAGGAGTTGGGCTCCAGTGAAATTAACTTTGAATGCTCCAGGATGCCAAAACATTTTGGACAATTCCATGCTCCCCAACTTGAGGGAACAGTTTGGAGCGAGCCCCTTCCTCTTCCAACATGACTGTGCACCAACGCACAAAGCAAGGTCCATAAATTGACTGGCCTGCACAGAGTCCTGACCTGAACCCGATAGAACAACCTTTGGGATGAATTAGAACGGAGACTGAGAGCCAGGCCTTCTCGACCAAACATCAATGCGTGACCTCACCAATGCGTTTTTGGAAGAATGGTCAAGAAATTCCTATAAACACACTCCGCAACCTTGTGGACAGCCTTCCCAGAAGAGTTGAAGCTGTAATAGCTGCAAAATGTGGACCAACATCATATTGAACCCTATGGGTTAGGAATGAATGAATGAATGAATACATATAGAACAGGGGTCACCAACGCGGTGCCCGCGGGCACCAGGTAGCCCGTAAGGACCAGATGAGTAGCCCGCCGGCCTGTTCTAAAAATAGCTCAAATAGCAGCACTTAGCAGTGAGCTGCCTCTATTTTTTAAATGTTATTTATTTAGTAGCAAGCTGGTCTCGCTTTGCCCGACATTTTTAATTCTAAGAGAGACAAAACTCAAAAAGAATTTGAAAATCCAAGAAAATATTTTAAAGACTTGGTCTTCACTTGTTTAAATCAATTCATTAATTTTTTTACTTTGCTTCTTATAACTTTCAGAAAGACAATTTTAGAGAAAAAATACAACCTTAAAAATGATTTTAGGATTTTTAAACACATATACCTTTTTACCTTTTAAATTCCTTCCTCTTCTTTCCTGACAATTTAAATCAATGTTCAAGTACATTTATTTTTTTAATTGTAAAGAATAATAAATACATTTTAATTTAATTCTTCATTTTAGCTTCTGTTTTTTCGACGAAGAATATTTGTGATATATTTCTTCAAACTTATTATGATTAAAATTTAAAAAAAATATTCTGGCAAATCTAGAAAATCTGTAGAATCAAATTTAAATCTTATTTCAAAGTATTTTGAATTTATTTTAAAATTTTTGTTCTGGAAAATCTAGAAGAAATAATGATTTGTCTTTGTTAGAAATATAGCTTGGTCCAATTTGTTATACATTCTAACAAAGTGTAGATTGGATTTTAACCTATTTAAAACATGTCATCGAAATTCTAAAATTAATCTTAATCAGGAAAAATGACTAATGATGTTCCATAAATTATTTTTTTAAGTTTGTGTCTTCTTTTTTTCGGTTGAATTTTGAATTTTAAAGAGTTAAATTGAAGATAAACTATGTTTCAAAATGTAATTGTCATTTTTTTCGTGTTTTCTCCTCTTTTAAACCATTCAATTAAGTATAAATATCATTAATTATTAATAATAACATAGAGTTAAAGGTAAATTGAGCAAATTGGCTATTTCTGGCAATTTATTTAAGTGTGTATCAAACTGGTAGCCCTTCGCATTAATCAGCACCCAAGAAGTAGCTCTTGCTTTCAAAAAGGTTGGTGACCCCTGATATAGAACAAAGCCTTAATCCTTTTTTTTGTTTTTTTTTGCACCTTTTGACTTTACTAGTTTATTGACTCCACAAACATGTATGATTGATTGATTGATTGCATCCTGGACGGAATTTAAGATGAACCTGCTAACACATCAATGCATCCACGGCAACGCCCCCTCCTACCTCAAGGACCTAGTTTCCCCTCAACCTCCTACCCGCAACCTCCGCTCCTCAAACACCAACCTCCTCAAACCCATCAGGACAAACCTAGAAACAATGGGCCGCCGAGCTTTCTGCTCGACCGCACCCGAACTCTGGAACGCTCTCCCCGACTATCTTAGAGCACCACAGTCGGTCGACCATTTTAAGAAGGGACTAAAAACCCACCTTTTTAGCACAGCTTTTATCTCATTTCTCTGCCTATCTGTTTTATCCAGTGCTTTCATGTTTTTATTTCCATTTTATCTCTGTTTCTATGTTTTATCTAGTGTTTATCTAATGTCTTTATTTCTATTTTAATTTTCTATCATATATTCTAACTTTCTATTTTTATTTTTTACCTTTTTTTTTTTAATACTTTGTAGCACTTTGAAATTTTAACAAATGTAAAGTGCGTTACAAATGTAATTCATTATTATTATTTATTATTATCACATGTGAGTCAAGGCAGGTGGCCAAAAGACTTTTGGCAATATACACAGCAAAAAGTCAGTGTTCAAAAACAAGAAAAAAAAAATACAAAACTTAGGGGTATTTTATTTGAACTAAGCAAAATTATCTGCCAATAGAACAAGAAAATTTGGCTTGTCAAGACTTTCCAAAACAAGTAAAACTAGCTAACATCAATGAACCCAAAAATACCTTAAAATAAGTATATTCTCACTAATAACAAGTGCACTTTTCTTGGTAGAAAAAAAAGAGACCTTTTTGCTCAATATGTTGAAAAATATTTTGAAATGAAGTAAATGCTAGTGCCATTATCTTGACATAATGATTTTTTTTTTTTTCATGCTTGAAGTAAGAAATTATTACCTTAAAAAAGTAGTTTTATACTTGTGAGGCCCAAGCTGTTTGTTTACATGCTTTATTTGTATTTCTCTTTGCTATTTGGGCTTATTGGGCCCTGATTAGAATAAAAACTAAGAATAATCTTTTTATATAAGTAACAAACGTGTACTTCATGTTTAGTGACATGCTAATTCTTATTTTTACACTTTTTTCCCCCAAATTTCATTGTATGTTATACTCTTCTGACACCACCAGATGGCAGTATATGTGTCCACATAAGCGGCCATAAGATCCCAATTCAGTAGTGTACACCATTTTGGAAATAAGAGCTAAAAGGTGCTGTCCACGCATGTGGCCAACTAAGCCTTTAGAGTTAATGACACAGCTTTGCAACAGTTGATATTCTAGTTTCAAGCATGTTTTACTCAATATAGGTCATCAAATCTCAGCAACAAGCTGTAATATCTTACTGAGATCATTTAGGACCAAAACCCTAAAAACAAGTAAAACACTCTAACATAAAATCTGCTTAGTGAGAAGACTTACACCAGGGGTCACCAAGCTTTTTGAAACCAAGAGCTACTTCTTGGGTAGTGATTAATGCGAAGGGCTACCAGTTTGATACACACTTAAATAAATTGCCAGAAATAGCCAATTTGCTCAATTTACTTTTAACTCTATGTTATTATTAATAATTAATGATATTTACACTTAATTGAACGGTTTAAAAGAGGAGGAAACACAAAAAAAATGACAATTAAATTTTGAAACATAGTTTATCTTCAATTTCGACTCTTTAAAATTCAAAATTCAACCGAGAAAAAGAAGAGAAAAACTAGCTAATTCGAATCTTTTTGAAAAAATTTAAAAAAGAATTTATGGAACATCATTAGTAATTTTTCCTGATTAAGATTAATTTTAGAATTTTGATGACATGTTTTAAATAGGTTAAAATCAAATCTACACTTTGTTAGAATATATAACAAATTAGACCAAGCTATATTTCTAACAAAGACAAATCATTATTTCTTCTAGATTTTCCAGAACAAAAATTTTAAAAGAAATTCAAAAGACTTTGAAATAAGATTTAAATTTGATTCTACAGATTTTCTAGATTTGCCAGAATAATTTTTTTTAAATTTTAATCATAATAAGTTTGAAGAAATATTTCACAAATATTCTTCGTCGAAAAAACAGAAGCTAAAATGAAGAATTAAATTAAAATTTATTTATTATTCTTTACAATAAAAAAAATAAATGTACTTGAACATTGATTTAAATTGTCAGGAAAGAAGAGGAAGGAATTTAAAAGGTAAAAAGGTATATGTGTTTAAAAATCCTAAAATCATTTTTAAGGTTGTATTTTTTCTCTAAAATTGTCTTTCTGAAAGTTATCAGAAGCAAAGTAAAAAAATTAATGAATTTATTTAAACAAAAGAAGACCACGTCTTTAAAATATTTTCTTGGATTTTCAAATTCTATTTGAGTTTTGTCTCTCTTAGAATTAAAAATGTCGGAAAAGCGAGACCAGCTTGCTAGTAAATAAATAACATTTAAAAAATAGAGGCAGCTCACTGGTAAGTGCTGCTATTTGAGCTATTTTTAGAACAGGCCAGCGGGCTACTCATCTGGTCCTTACGGGCTACCTGGCTTATATAATCAGACTGAAAATAAGCAAATATCACCCTTATTTGAGATATTTCATCTTACTTAGATTTCAGTTTTTGCAGTGTGTGTATATGTGATCCCGTTTATCCATCTTTTCTTCACACCAGCCCTTTTCCAAAATATTCAATCCTACTTTCTTTGCATTGGTTCCTTCCCTCTTACCTTTTCTGCACCTTTTTCCATCTTTCTTCAATCCATCTAAAATATCCTTCCATGCCTTCAATCTTCCCTCCCACTATCCCACCATACTTTTTTCCCCTCCTCCTCCAACACCTCTCCTCTCATATCTGCCTCATTAGATTCATTCGTGGAAATCCAATTTACCACCATCTCTCCTCCTGCCCTGCCCGTCCATTTCTTTCCTCCAACCTCTCTTCCGCAGGCTGAGATTTAATTGTTCCTTATAGCACGTCCGCGCGTTCCACACAATCTCCTACTTCATTAAAACAAGTCTAAAATAGGCCGTAATCAAAGAGACCTCCTCTATCGTGACGGGTTCTACACTGCACAAAAGTCAGTGTTCAAAAACAAGAAAAAAAAAATACAAAAATTAGGGGTATTTTATTTGAACTAAGCAAAATTATCTGCCAATAGAACAAGAAAATTCGGCTTGTCAAGACTTTCCAAAACAAGTAAAATTAGCTAACTTTAATGAACCCTAAAATACCTTAAAATAAGTATATCCTCACTAATAACAAGTGCACTTTTCTTGGTAAAAAAAAAAGACCTTTTTGCTCAATATGTTGAAAAATATTCTTAAATGAAGTAAATGCTAGTGCCATTATCTTGACATAATGATATGCGCTCGGCATTACATTTCTTGAAACCAGCAAACTTATACTAAGAACTCATTTATTGTTCTTAATGGAAAGGCAACAAGGCAAGCGCTTGTTACTCTCGGGGTCTCCTAGCCGCTCAGGCAAATCATATTGTCTAAAAATGCATTTTTCCATGGATAACATGACATCATCGCGCCAAGTGCGTGCTCTTTCAGTCAATTAGTGCGCATATATACAGTCACGTGTTAAATGTTTAAATATTAACTGTCAGTTTACTGTACTGTGCCAACTGTACTACTATATGAGTACGTGTTTTCTATTGTTTCATTGGAAATAAAACAGCAGAGTCCATTTGGCTGTCATCTGTTTTAATTATGAGACACAATTGTGTCAAAGTCATGACTTTTTTTCATGCTTGAAATAAGAAATTATTACTTTGAAAAAGTAGTTTTATACTTGTGAGCAGGGATGACCGATAATGGCTTTTTGCCGATATAAATGATAAATGGGTTATACTTGTATATAGGGATGTCCGATAATATCGGCCTGTCGATATTATCAGCCAATAAATGCGTTAAAATGTAATATCGGAAATTATCGGTATCGGTTTTTTTTATTATCAGTATCGTTTTTTTTTTTTTGGTTTTTTTTTTGGTTTTTTATAAAACAACATAAAAAACACAAGATACACTTACAATTAATGCACCAACCCAAAAAAAACTCCCTCCTCATTCACACAAAAGGGTTGTTTCTTTCTGTTATTAATATTCTGGTTCCTACATTATATATCAATATATATCAATACAGTCTGCAAGGGATACAGTCCGTAAGCACACATGATTGTGCGTGCTGCTGCTCCACTAGTACTAACCTTTAACTGTTAATGTTACTCATTTTCATTAATTACTAGTTTCTATGTAACTGTTTTTATATTGTTTTACTTTCTTTTTTATTCAAGAAAATGTTTTTAATTTATTTATCTTATTTTATTTTATTTTCTTTTTTTTAAAAGTACCTTATCTTCACCATACCTGGTTGTCCAAATTAGGCATAATAATGTGTTAATTCCACGACTGTATATATCGGTTGATATCGGTATCGGTAATTAAAGAGTTGGACAATATCGGATATCGGCAAAAAGCCATTGTCGGACATCCCTACTTGTATAGCGCTTTTCTACCTTCAAGGTACTCAAAGCGCTTTGACAGTATTTCCACATTCACCCATTCACACACACATTCACACACTGATGGAGGGAGCTGCCATGCAAGGCGCTAACCAGCAGCCATCAGGAGCAAGGGTGAAGTGTCTTGCCCAAGGACACAACGGACGTGACTAGGATGGTAGAAGGTGGGGATTGAACCCCAGTAACCAGCAACCCTCCGATTGCTGGCACGGCCACTCTACCAACTTCGCCACGCCGTCGCCTACATCCGATACCCCCTATATCCGATATCCGATATTCCGATATTGTCCAACTCTTTAATTACCGATACCGATATATACTGTCGTGGAATTAACACACTTTTATGCCTAATTTGGACAACCAGGTATGGTGAAGATAAGGTCCTTTTTAAATAAAAAAAAAATAATAAAATTAGATAAATAAATTAAAAACATTTTCTTGAATAAAAAAGAAAGTAAAACAATACAAAAACAGTTACATAGAAACTAGTAATTAATGAAAATGAGTAAAATTAACAGTTAAAGGTTAGTACTATTAGTGGAGCAGCAGCACACACAATCATGTGTGCTTACGGACTGTATCCCTTGCAGACTGTATTGATATATATTGATATATAATGTAGGAAGCAGAATATTAATAACAGAAAGAAACAACCCTTTTGTGTGAATGAGTGTGAATGGGGGAGGGAGGTTTTTTGGGTTGGTGCACTAATTGTAAGTGTATCTTGTGTTTTTTATGTGGATTAAATAAAAAAAAACAAAAAAAACGATACCAATAAAAAAAAAAACGATACCGATCATTTCCGATATTACATTTTAAAGCATTTATCGGACATCTCTAGTAAAAACATGGCAAAATTGAGTTGAGTTTGAGTTTATTTCCAACACAGCCTGTTGTTCACAAATGGGGATGTCCGATAATGGCTTTTTGCCGATATCCGATATTGCGATATTGTCCAACTCTTTAATTACAGATACCGATATCAACCGATACCGATATTAACCAATATATACAGTCGTGGAATTAACACATAATTATGCCTAATTTGGACAACCAGGTATGGTGAAGATAAGGTCCTTTTAAAAAAAATTTATAAAATAAAATAAGATAAATAAATTAAAAACATTTTCTTGAATAAAAAAGAAAGTAAAACAATATAAAAACAGCTACATAGAAACTAGTGATTAATGAAAATGAGTAAAATTAACTGTTAAAGGTTAGTACTATTAGTGGAGCAGCAGCACGCACAATCATGTGTGCTTACGGACTGTATCCCTTGCAGACTGTATTGATATATATTGATATATAATGTAGGAAGCAGAATATTAATAACAGAAAGAAACAACCCTTTTGTGTGAATGAGTGTAAATGGGGGAGGGAGGTTTTTTGGGTTGGTGCACTAATTGTAAGTGTATCTTGTGTTTTTTATGTGGATTTAATAAATACAAAATAAAAAAATAAAAAAACGATACTGATCATAAAAAAACCGATACCGATAATTTTCGATATTACATTTTAAAGCATTTATCGGCCGATATTATCGGCAACAGTTGATATTCTAGTTTCAAGCATGTTCTACTCAATATAGGTCATCAAATCTCAGCAACAAGCTGTAATATCTTACTAAAATCATTTAGGACCAAAACGCTTAAAACAAGTAAAACACTCCAACATAAAATCTGCTTAGTGAGAAGAATTATCACCCTTATTTGAGATATTTCATCTTACTTAGATTTCAGTTTTTGCAGTGTACAAGTGAGGCACGCCGCTGTTTACGGCCATGATTTACTCCGGTCACAAATCAGGAGTCACTCAAGCAAAGAAGGATGTGCTCATTTATCCACTATTCATCACCCTCAAAGTCACATATTCCAACAAATATATATATATATATATATATATATATATATAAAAAACTCATTCTAATTTAAGACCATGGAGATGAGGCAGTGGTGAGCAGCTTCTTCACTCGTCTCCCGCCTCGCTCTCCTCCTCCATCCATCAGCGGTGCGAGGCGGCGGAGAGCGCGGCGATCAATGCGAATGCTTTAAGATGATACAGGATACACCCCCAAGAAACGGCTCCAACGCCCCTGAATCAATACACCCATCATCACACCGCCTCTCAGGGCTGGCGTCCAATCAGAAGCGTTTTATTGAGGCCGCTCTGATACTGTTTTCCCCCAGAAGGGCCTAAAAAGCCACAAACTCCCCTGTGACTTGGACTCGTAGATGCTAAACAGCAATTAGAGGGGAAAAAAAAAAGTCCTGACGTGCAAAACGTGCCGTTTAATTAGTTTAAGACGATGTGACTTCACGGAAGGCCGATCAATTATGTGACGGATGCAGTTTTCCCTGATAGATGACTTGCAGGCATGCCGCTTAATCAGCAACTGAATGCAAACACTATTGTTACTATAACTGTCAGGTTCAAACACTGATGACACATTATTAAACAAGACAATAGGCAAAGAATTAAACAGAGACACAATTCAATTTGGACTCAATATTTTGAGGAGAGTCGCCCGGACATTGTATCCTTCTACAACAGGGGTGTCCAAAGTCTGGCCCGGGGGCCATTTTTGGCCCGCAGCTCATGTTTTACCGGCCCGCGGCACATCATTCTAAAAATACGAAAAAAATGTTTAAAAAAACATTAAACAGTGGAATAAAAGAGAAAATAGGTTAAAAAAAAAAAGTTGCAATGTTGATTCTAATAACACCATTTTTAAAAAAAAAATTGTCAAAAAATAATAATGAATCAAAATCAATGTTGCTATGAATTATTAACCGATTTAAGGACAAAAAGGACAAACAAAACAAATAAATGAAAAATAAATTATTATATAAATTGTTAATTATAAACATACTAAGCTAATGACACTATATTATCTGAAGCTGATAGAGAGATTTAAGCGTTGAATGTAAAAAATGAGTGGGGCACTTTTGGATCCCTCAGAATTTTAGTGGAATTATAAAACATGTCTTTGCTAAAAAAAAAATTATAATAATAATACATTCAAAGCACTGTTGCTATGAATTATTGACCTATTTAGGGATCCAATTACTTCACATAAAATATTCCACTTTGAAAATCTTTTTGAGAAAATTATTGTTTATTTTATATTTTTGCCCCAAAAAATAGGGTTTTGACAAAAAGCTCATAAAATGTAAAAAAAATAAAATAATAATAATTTAAAAAAAAAGTATATATATATATATATATATATATATATATATATATATATATATATATATATATATATATATATATATATATATATGTATATACTTTTTTTAATTTATTATTATTATTTTTATTTATTTTTTCACCTGAAGTTGAATTAGAGATTCAAGCGTTTAATAAAAAACATAATATATTACTTATTTTTAACCTTTTTTAAGACTGAAATCCTTCTGGGTCCCTAGGACCTAACTTGAGGGAGCCCCGAAGGTAAAAAAAAAAAAAAAAAAAAAGTGTATATTGTATTGGTTTTGAAAATGAAAAAATATCAAAATGGCCCCCGCGTGCTTTGACTTTTCGGTGTGTGGCCCTCAGTGGAAAAAGTTTGGACACCCCTGTTCTACAATCTCCGGCACGCTCTGCCAAAAGATTATAGGCCTCCTTCTTTCCCCGACCACATGGCCACGGCTGTTTCCAAAGGACAAAAGTCGCAAAAAGTTCACAGAAAAGGTCGTAAACAATTCATAGAAAGGGTCAGTTCAAAAAGATTTCCATAAAATAGTTCGAAAAGAGTTCGTAAAATACTTCAAAAAGAGTTCGCCTGGAAATTGGGCAGATCCTGTCATCACTTCGCTTTGAAGTCCTTGGGCCAGAACAACATCCTTCTGTTGATTACCATACATGAGAGAAAACAGACAACCCTTCATGTGGCTCTCCCCCTTACAAAGTGGAGTTTTACGAGCCTTACTCTTGGTAGGCCTCAAAGACAGCCCCTGTCCTTTTGCCTGGAACTCATTTCAACACAAAGTTTTTTGTGATAACTTACAAACAATTATTCTAACAATAACAATCTACAAGGTTAATATAGTTGACTTCTCATTCTTTCCCTCCATTTATTTATTCTAACAATAACAATCTACAAGGTTAATATAGTTGACTTCTCTTTCTTTCCCTCCATTTATCTGCTTTCTTTTGTATTTCAAGTTATTCTTACATATATCCATTGTTGCATTTGAACAATTGTATTGTTGATAATGCCTGGTTCACACCAACGGCGCTTTCCGCGCTTTAAAGCGGCGAGCAAAGCGCTGTCATTTTTGTCAATTTTTCCACGAATATCCCGATCTCCGAAGTAATGTTATGCTCTGATACGCTCTGATACGAATTAGTTGCCGCTTTGTTACCGTTCCTCACGATTTGATGCCGCTTTGATCCCGCTTTGATATGCTTTAAATCACGCTTTGATACGTTTTATTACGCTTTATTGAACTTTATTACGCTTTGATGCGATCCTTTTAAACCATGAACATGTAAATACACGGTTAATAATTTCCAGCTTGGCGAAGCTTAACAATTGAAGCTAACTAACTTAGCTACGGAGCTAACGTGATAGCATCAGGCTCAAATGCAGATAGAAACAAAATTTTAAAAAACCCTGACTGGAAGGATAGACAGAAGATCAACAATACTATTAAACCATGAACACATAAATACACGGTTAATAATTTCCAGCTTGGCGAAGCTTAACAATTGAAGCTAACTTAGCTACGGAGCTAACGTGATAGCATCAGGCTCAAATGCAGATAGAAACAAAATTTAAAAAAACCCTGACTGGAAGGATAGACAGAAGATCAACAATACTATTAAACCATGAACATGGTTAATGATTTCCAGCTTGGCAAAGCTTAACAATTGAAGCTAACTACGGAGCGGCGGCGGGCGTTGTAGCTTTCGACGACACCCCGGCCGCCATCAGAGTCGGCAAGAAATATATATTTCCCCAAAGTTACGTACGTGACATGCACATAGCGACACGCACGTACGGGCAAGCGATCAAATGTTTGGAAGCCAAAGCTGTACTCACGGTAGCGCGTCTGCTATCCAGCTCAAACACAACACAACATCCTGATTGTGTTGCTGTAGTCCGCCGCTAATACACCGATCGCACCTACAACTTTCTTCTTTGCTGTCTCCATTGTCCATTAAACAAATTGCAAAAGATTCACCAACACAGATGTCCAGAATACTTTGGAATTGTTCGATGAAAACCGAGCAGTTTGTATGGTGACACATTGGGTACGAATACTTCCGTTGCCGTCGTGACGTCACGCGCATACGTCATCATACATAGACGTTTCCAACCGGAAGTTTAGCGGGAAATTTAAAATTGCACTTTATAAGTGTTGCAATGTTAAGATTTCATCATTGATATATAAACTATCAGACTGCGTGGTCGCTAGTAGTGGCTTTCAGTAGGTCTTTAAGGACCAAAAAGGGGCTACAAACATAATCTTGTTGAGGTAACAATAATGTCCGTTTGCCCGTGTAGCATTCCATGGACTACGGTGCGCAAACCAAGAATCCGACATGTTGTTATTGTGAGTCAAACTGTGCTAGAAATGTGTCTTTACTGTATTACAAACCCCAAAACCAGTGAAGTTGGCACGTTGTGTAAATGGTAAATAAAAACAGAATACAATGCTTTGCAAATCCTTGTCAACTTATATTCAATTGAATAAACTGCAAAGACAACATAGTTAACGTTCGATACTGGTACATTTTGTTATTTTTTGCAAATATTAGCTCATTTGGAATTTCATGCCTGCAATATCTTTCAAAAATCCTGGCACAAGTGGCAAAAAAGACTGATAAAGTTGAGGAATGCTCATCCCGCTAATTGGGAACAGGTGGGTGCCATGATTGGGTATTAAAGCAGCTTCCATGAAATGCTCAGTCATTCACAAACAAGGATGGGGCGAGGGTCACCACTTTGTCAACAAATGCGTGAGCAAATTGTCGAACAGTTTAAGAACAACATTTCTCAATGAGCTATTGCAAGGAATTCAGGGAATTCACCATCTACGCTCCGTAATATCATCAAAGGGTTCTGAGAATCTGAAGAAATCACTGCACGTAAGCGATGATATTACAGACCTTGGATCCTTCAGGCGGTACTGCATCAAAAACCGACACCAGTGTGTACTTTTGGCATCACAACATCTTCTTTTGTTTTTTATTTATTTATATTATGTTTATAAACTCAGGAAATATACACATGAGGACTTTGAATATGACCAATGTATGATCCTGTAACTACTTGGTATCGGATCGATACCCAAATTTGTGGTATCCTCCAAAACTAATGTAAAGCATCCAAACAACAGAAGAATAAGTGATTATTACATTGTAACAGAAGTGTAGATAGAACATGTTAAAAGAGAAATTACGCAGATATTAACAGTAAATGAACAAGTAGATTAATAATCCATTTTCTACCACTTGTCCTTAATAATTTTGACTAAATAATAGAATGATAAATGACACAATATGTTACTGCATATGTCAGCAGCTAAATTAGGAGCCTTTGTTTGTTTACTTACTAATAAAAGACAAGTTGTCTTGTATGTTCACTATTTTATTTAAGGACAAACTTGCAATAAGAAACATATGTTTTATGTACCCTAAGATTTTTTTCTTAAAATAAAGCCAATAATGCAAATTTTTGTGGTCCCCTTTATTTAGAAAAGTACAGAAAAGTATCAAAATAATTTTGGCACCCGGTACCAAAATATTGGTATCGGGACAAGACTAGTACCTAATGATCTAACCTTTAACCTTGCTATGCAATAGGGCAGTCATGTCACACTACTGAGCTAAGCAATATGACGACAAATAAGTTATTTTCTAAATCACAAACATTCACAATTAATTGGGACGTTGAATTTGATCATTTCCAAAGATATTTGCACAAGGCAACACTGCAAAAACTGAAATCTAAGTAAGATGAAATATCTCAAATAAGGGTGATATTTGCTTATTTTCTGTCTGATAAGATAATTCTTCTCACTAAGCAGATTTGATGTTAGAGTGTTTTACTTGTTTTAAGTGTTTTGGTCCTAGATGATGTCAGTAAGATATTACAGCTTGTTGCTGAGATTTGATGAGCTATATTGAGTAGAACATGCTTGAAACTAGAATATCAACTGTTGCAAAGCTGTGTCATCAACACTCACAAGTATAAAACAACTTTTTTAAAGTAATCATTTAACAAGTGCACTTGTTATTAGTGAGAATATACTTATTTTAAGGTATTTTTGGGTTCATTGAGGTTAGCTAATTTTGCTTGTTTTGGAAAGTCTTGACTAGCCAAATTTTCTTGTTCTATTGGCAGATAATTTTGCTTAGTTCAAGTAAAATACCCCTCATTTTTGTATTTTTTATTCTTGTTTTTGAACACTGACTTTGTGCAGTGAAAGCACTGACATGTACCTAATTAATTTGACCTTTCAACTCAACAACCGCAAGCATGTGGGTTTCATTCGCAACCATGAGCACTTGCCGGGCTAGCAAAGAGTGGGTTATGGTTAACAACATGGAAACAATCTAAACATATGGACCTCAGCTACACTACAAAAAGTCAGTGTTTAAAAACAAGAAAAATAAAATAGAAAAATGAGGGGTATTTTATTTGAACTAAGCAAAGTTATCTGCAAATAGAACAAGAAAATTTGGCTTGTCAAGACATTCCAAAACAAGTAAAATTAGCTAACCTCAATGAACCCAAAAATACCTTAAAATAAGTATATTCTCACTAATAACAAGTGCACTTTTCTTGGTAGAAAAAAAAAGAGACCTTTTTGCACAGTATGTTAAAAAATATTCTTAAATTAAGTAAATTATTATTATTATTTTTATTTAGCAAATGTTTACTTTTTATTCTACCCCTATTACCGTATTGTTTTTGCACGATCTAGTTCAGCTCATTCATTGTTTACGTTATTTTATTTTTTTTATTTTATTTTTTTTTTGCTCTATGCTTTTTTAACCTGTAAAGCACTTTGGTTCAATTTGAAAGTTGTCGTAAACGTGCTGTATAAATAAAGTTGACTTGACTTGACTTGACTAAATGCTAGTGCCATTATCTTGACATAATGATATGCGCTCGGCATTACATTTCTTGAAACCAGCAAACTTATACTAAAAACTAGTTTATTGTTCTTAATGGAAAGGCAACAAGGCAAGCGCTTGTTACTCTCGGGGTCTACTAGCCGCTCAGGCAAATCATATTCTCTAAAAATGCATTTTTCCATGGATAACATGACATCATCGCGCCAAGTGCGTGCTCTTTCAGTCAATTAGTGCGCATATATACAGCCCGGCCACCGGCCAAAATGTTTTTTATTGTAATTTTGAAGAATTTATCTGAATGTGCATGAACTATTTCTGTTTTAAATTGTTAGAAATGTCACATGTTAAATGTTTAAATATTAACTGTCAGTTTACTGTACTGTGCCAACTGTACTACTATATGAGTACGTGTTTTCTATTGTTTCATTGATAAAAAAAAACAGGAAAGTCCATTTGGCTGTCATCTATTTTAATTATGAGACACATTTGTGTCAAATTCATGATTTTTTTCTTCATGCTTGAAATAAAAAATGATTACTTTAAAAAAGTAGTTTTATACTTGTGAGTGTTGATGACACAGCTTTGCAACAGTTGATATTCTAGTTTCAAGCATGTTTTACTCAATATAGCTCATCAAATCTCAGCAACAAGCTGTAATATCTTACTGAAATAATTTAGGAGCAAAACACTTAAAACAAGTAAAACACTCTAACATAACATCTGTTTAGTGAGAAGAATTATCTTATCAGACGTAAAATAAGCAAATATCACCCTTATTTGAGATATTTCATCTTACTTAGATTTCAGTTTTTGCAGTGTACACTGCAAAAAGTCAGTGTTCAAAAACAAGGAAAAAAAATAAAAAAATGAGGGTTATTTTATTTGAACTAAGCAAAATTATCTGCCAATAGAACAAGAAAATTTGGCTTGTCAAGACTTTCCAAAACAAGTAAAATTAGCTAACCTCAATGAACGCCAAAATACCTTACAATACGTATATTCTCACTAATAACAAGTGCACTTTTCTTGATAGCAAAAACAAATATGAGACCTTTTTTCTGAATATGTTGAAAAATATTCTTAAATGAAGTAAATGCTAGTGCCATTATCTTGACATAATGATATGCGCTCGGCATTACATTTCTTGAAACCAGCAAACTTATACCAAAAACTAGTTTATTTTTCTTAATGGAAAGGCAAAAAGGCAACGCTCAGGCAAATCATATTGTCTAAAAATGCATTTTCCCATCGATAACATGACATCATCGCGCCAAGTGCGTGCTCTTTCAGTCAATTAGTGAGCAAGGAATATAATATATATATATATATATATATATATATATATATATATATATATATATATATATATATATATATATATATATATATATATATATATATATATATATATATATATATATATATATATATATATATATATATATATATATATGTATATATATATATATATATATATATATATATATATATATATATATATATATATATATATATATATATATATTTTTTTTTTTTTTTTTTTTTTTTTAATTAATTTATTTATTTTTTAAATTGTAATTTTGAAGAATTTATCTGAATGTGCATGAAATATTTCTGTTCAAAATTGTTTTGAAATGTCACATGTTAAATGTTTAAATATTAACTGTCAGTTTAATTATGAGACACAACTGTGTCAAAGTCATGTTTTTTTAATTTCATGCTTGAAATAAGAAATTATTACTTTGAAAAAGTAGTTTCATTCTTGTGAGTGTTGATGACACAGCTTTGCAACAGTTGATATTCTTGTTTCAAGCATGTTTTACTCAATATAGGTCCTCAAATCTCAGCAACAAGCTGTAATATCTTACTGAGGTCATTTAGGACCGAAACACTTAAAACACTCTAACTTAAAATCTGCTTAGTGAGAAGAATTATCCTATCAGACAGAAAATACGCAAATATCACCCTTATTTGAGATATTTCATCTTACTTAGATTTCAGTTTTTGCAGTATATGAAGGCCATCTTGTGCAAAACATTATTCTTCTTGTCGGCGACCCGATTTGTTTTGTCCCCAAAGAGAGAGAGGGTAGACTCATCAGCAGGAGCATGTCAGTTGGTGTCACGTGGGCCAGCCACCCGATCCTACCATCTAATCCTGACAACATTCCGGCAGACACATAGAAGGGAAGATGTTGCTTCAGCTGCCTCGTCAGAAGAGGCAATCAAATTAATCCACTTGAATGCAACATTTGAAGAATGTCAACCAGCAAGGAGGGCGGCGCAACAAAGGAGAACTGGGTCGGCCGAGAAAAACGGCAATAAGGCTTGAGAGGACAAGCGGTAGGAAATGGATGGATGGATATGGCAGTTAGCCATATTTGGCATATTTGGTCCACTGGGATGATAGAATATGAAGAAAAAGATAAGAGCGACTAAAACTCACCTGGATGTTTCTTGCTCCTTGACCCGCCGGCGTCCTCTCTCACACTCTTCAACGCCTTCCGAGCATCGAGCAGTTCTCGCCTGGCCATGGCTTCCACAAAATGAAGTTCCCCTTCTGAGCCCACCCGTGACCATAACCCTCCCTTGTTCTCCTCAACCCATGACCCGTTCTCCTCTGACACGCTCCCCGTCCGTGCAAACTTTTGACTCCGGGCTTTCTGCAGTCGGACCCGACGTTCCCTCTGCACCACCCCCCCCCCCGGGACTAGAACCAGCCCCCTCCCGCCACAGCATGATATTACACACAGCGTCCTGCTGGATCGATGTGTTTTGACCCAGGATGGTGGGGGTTCTGAAACTCTAGCACATGTCATCTTGTAAGACAAGCTAAAGATAGGGCTGGTTAAAGCTTGTCCTTAGTCTAGTTTATTTATTCATGCTTGTATAGGCCTATACCAGGGATGTCCAAAGTGCGGCCCCGGGGGCCATTTGCGGCCCGCAGGTAATTTTTTAACGGCCCCACAGCACATTCTAAAAATACGATAAAAAAAACATAAAAAGTAGTATAAAAGAGTAAACGTAGACAATAAAATGTTGCTATGTTGACTCTAATAACACTAAGATGTCATGCAGGCTGTTTCTTTCTTTAAAACATAGTAATGAATCAAAAACAATGTTATTATGAATTATTGACCTATTCAAGGCTCCAATAAAAAACTATGTTTTGTTTTGTTTTTTAAAGAAGGGCCTAAAATGAACAAACAAGGAACATAATAAACAACAATACAAGTTATAATTGACGGATAGATCTGAAGTTGATCTCGAGACTATTGTGTTAACAGTTTTTAAAATAATTACGATTTATTTTTTAACACTTTACTGAGCAGGACCCTTTTGGATCCCCAATCATTTTAGTGGGACTTTTTTTTTTTTTTAAGTGTCATTGCTCAAAAAAATAATAATACATTAAAATCAATGTTGTTATGAGTTATGTTATGAGCTCCAATTATTATATAATCTGAAATGTTCCACTTTAAAATTTTATTGGGGGAACATGTTTCATATTTTGTGTTTTTTCCATAAAAAACTGGGTTTTCTTTGACAAAAAGGGCATACAACTTAAATCTTAAAAAAAAAAAAAAAAACATTATATTGACAGATATACCTAATGTTGATCTAGATATTTAAACTTTGAATAATAATAATAATAATAATACTAAAATAATGACATTTTTAAAAAAAATGTTTTACCTAAACCCTTTGGAGTCCCCGGTATCAAGCCTGAGTGGAGGCCTAAATGTATATTTTTTATACATATATTGTATTGGTTTTTAAAATAAAAAATATCAAAACGGCCCCCGCTTGCTTTGATTTTTCAGTGTGCGGCCCTCAGTGGAAAAAGTTTGGACACCCCTGGCCTATACAGTACTGGGAGATTGCCCATAATACAACCTTTCTCTCAACTCATACACTGCAAAAACTGAAATCTAAGTAAGATGAAATATCTCAAATAAGGGTGATATTTGCTCATTTTCTGTCTGATAAGATCATTCTTCTCACTAAGCAGATTTGATGTTAGAGTGTTTTACTTGTTTTAAGTGTTTTGCTCCTAAATGATCTCAGTAAGATATTACAGCTTGTTGCTGAGATTAGATGACCTATATTGAGTAAAACATGTCACAGTCTCTGTCTTTTTGTCTCTTTGTGTGTCTTTGGGAGAGTGGGCATGTTTTGGGTGTTGGCTTGGCTCCAGCTCTCAGCCTGGCACAGCTGATCCCAGCACTCTAATCACTCACCTGCCATCAACTCATCACCTGCAGCCTTCAAATGTTTGGACTTCTCTCGGCGCGATCGCCAGATCATTTCGCCTTCTACATGTGGTAACGCTTCTCGCCCGTTTGTTCTAGAAGTCTAGCACTTTTGATCATTTTGCGATTCTGCCATTTTTGTATTTTTTGGCTCCTCATTCTACCCCTGTTTTTTCCTCTGCCTTCAGTTCCCTCCCTACCTGCCGTGTGTGCCTGCCTCAACCTGCTAGCCTCAGTATGCTAGCCTCAGCCCGCTAGCCTCAGCCCGCCAGCCTCAGCCCGCCAGCCTCAACCCGCCAGCCTCGGCCCGCTAGCCTCGGCCCGCTAGCCTCAGCCCGCTAGCCTCAACCCGCTAGCCTCAGCCCGCCAGCCTCAGCCCGCCAGCCTCAGCCCGCCAGCCTCAGCCCGCCAGCCTCAACCCGCCAGCCTCGGCCCGCTAGCCTCAGCCCGCTAGCCTCAACCCGCTAGCCTCAGCCCGCCAGCCTCAGCCCGCCAGCCTCAACCCGCCAGCCTCAGCCCGCCAGCCTCAGCCCGCCAGCCTCAACCCGCCAGCCTCAACCCGCCAGCCTCGGCCCGCCAGCCTCGGCCCGCCAGCCTCGGCCCGCCAGCCTCGGCCCGCCAGCCTCGGCCCGCCAGCCTCAACCTGCTAGCCTCAACCCGCTAGCCTCAACCCGCTAGCCTCAGCCCGCTAGCCTCAACCCGCTAGCCTCGAACCCGCTAGCCTCAGCCCGCTAGCCTCAACCCGCTGGCCTCAACCCGCTGGCCTCAACCCGCTAGCCCCAACCCGCTAGCCCCAACCCGCTAGCCTCAACCCGCTAGCCTCAACCCGCTAGCCTCAACCCGCTAGCCTCAACCCGCTAGCCTCGGCCTGCTAGCCTCAACCTGCTAGCCTCGGCCTGCTAGCCTCGGCCCGCTAGCCTCGGCCCGCTAGCCTCGGCCCGCTAGCCTCAACCCGCTAGCCTCAACCCGCTAGCCTCGGCCAGCTAGCCTCGGCCCGCTAGCCTCGGCCCGCTAGCCTCAACCCGCTAGCCTCAACCCGCTAGCCTCAACCCGCCAGCCTCAGCCCGCCAGCCTCAGCCCGCCAGCCTCAGCCTGCTAGCCTCAACCCGCTAGCCTCGGCCCGCTAGCCTCAGTGTGCTCTCCTGGACTGCAAAGCCAAAGACTACGAGCTCCCTCCTTTCCCTCTGGTTTTATTAATAATAACCCTTGAACTTTAATCCTGTTTGTCTTTTCTGCATTTGGGTCCACCAGTTTTACCTATCGTGACGAAACATGCTTGAAACTAGAATATCAACTGTTGCAAAGCTGTGTCATCAACACTCACAAGTATAAAACTACTTTTTTAAAGTAATCGTTTCTTATTTCAAGCATGAAAAAATAAAATCATGACTTTGACACAAATGTGTCTCATAATTAAAACAGATGACAGCCAAATGGACTTTGCTGTTTTATTTTCAATGAAACAATAGAAAATACGTACTCATATAGTAGTACAGTTGGCACAGTACAGTAAACTGACAGTTAATATTTAAACATTTAACATTTCTAACTATTTTGAACAGAAATAGTTCATGCACATTCAGGTAAATTCTTCAAAATTACAATAAAAAAAATTTGGCCGGGGGCCGGACTGTCATTTTCCTCTGGTACTATTTCCTTAGCATTCAAAACAGCGGTTATTCATCCTCTGCTTAAAATACCTAACCTCGATCCTGACCTCATGGTAAACTACTGGACCGTGTCCCACCTTCCGTTTATCTCAAAAATCCTCGAAAAAACTGTTGCATGGCAGCTAAATGAACACCTAGCATCTAACAATCACTGTGAACCCTTTCAGTCTGGTTTCAAGGTAAATCACTCTACTGACACAGCCCTCGCAAAAGTGACTAATTAACTATTGCTAACTATGAATGCTGATGCGTCATCCATGTTGCTGCTACTTGATCTTAGCGCTGCTTTCGATACCGTCGATCATACCATTCTATTAGCATGTATCAAAACACGTATTGGTATGTCAGACTTAGCTTTTTCTTGGTTTAATTCCTGTCTTAAAGGCCTACTGAAAGCCACTACTAGCGACCACGCAGTCTGATAGTTTATATATCAATGAGGAAATCTTAACATTGAAACACATGCCAATACGGCCGGGTTAACTTATAAAGTGCAATTTTAAATTTCCCGCCAAACTTCCGGTTGAAAACGTCTAGGTATGATGACGTATGCGCGTGACGGATTCAGTTGATGCAGAAGTATTGGTACCTCATTGAATACAATACAAAAAAGCTCTGTTTTCATTTCAAAATTCCACAGTATTCTGGACATCTGTGTTGGTGAATCTTTTGCAATTTGTTTAATGAACAATGGAGACTGCAAAGAAGAAAGTTGTAGGTGGGATCGGTGTATTAGCGGCGGACTACAGCAACACAACCAGGAAGACAGAGATGGATAGCAGACGCGCTAGCCGCCGAACTCACCTTAACTTCCTCCGTCTCGCCGACCGCATCTGTGATCGGGTGAAGTCCTTCGTCGCACCGTCGATCGCTGGAACGCAGGTGAGCACGGGTGTTGATGACATACTTGCCAACCCTCCCGTTTTTAGCGGGAGAATCCCGGTATTCAGCGCCTCTCCCGACAACCTCCCGGCAGAGATTTTCTCCCGACAAACTCCCGGTATTCAGCCGTAGCTGGAGGCCACGCCCCCTCCAGCTCAATGCGGACCTGAGACTGAGTGGGGACAGCCTGTTCTCACGTCCGCTTTCCCACAATATAAACAGCTTGCCTGCCCAAAGACGTCATAACATCTAGGGCTTTTATAGGGTGCACAACTGCGCACACAACAAGGAGACGAAGCAGAAGAACGAGGAAATTACAGACATGGCGGCCAAAATGATATACTCATCATGAACGGAGAAGTTAAACAGGACAATACTGCCATCTAATGGACAGCCACCGGAACACTGAAATTCAAGTATTTGTTTTTTTCTATGTAAATAAAATAAAAAATAAAAAAATTAAAATAAAAAAAATAAATATATATATATATATATATATATATATATATATATATATATATATATATATATATATATATATATATATATATATATATATATATATATAGCTAGAATTCACTGAAAGTCAAGTATTTCATATATATATATATATATATATATATATATATATATATATATATATATATATATATATATATATATATATATCGTATATATATATATATATATATATATATATATATATATATATATATATATATATATATATATATATATATATATATATGAAATACTCGAATTGGTGAATTCTAGCTGTAAATAACCACGTCCCCCACCCACCCCCTACCCCCCACCTCCCGATATTGGAGGTCTCAAGGTTGGCAAGTATGGTTGATGAGCAGATGAGGGCTGGCTGGCGTAGGTGGATAGCTAATGTTTTTAGCATAGCTCTGTGATGTCCGGTTGCTAAGTTAGCTTCAATGGCGTCGTTAGCAACAGCATTGTTAACCTTCGCCAGGCTGGAAAGCATTAACCGTGTAGTTACATGTCCATGGTTTAATAGTATTGTTGATCTTCTGTCTATCCTTCCAGTCTGGGATTTATTTATTTTGTTTCTATATGCAGTTAAGCACGATGCTATCACGTTAGCTCCGTAGCTAAAGTGTTTCGTCGATGTATTGTCGTGGAGATAAAAGTCACTGTGAATGTCCATTTCGCGTTCTCGACTCTCATTTTCAAGAGGATATAGTATCCGAGGTGGTTTGAAATACAAATCCAACGAGAAAAAGTTGCAATGTTGACACAAAAGCTGCCATGCAGGCTGTTTTTTTCTTTCTTTTGTCTTTCTTTATTTTTATTTTTTTGCCATTGCTCAAAAAAAAAAAAAAAAAAGACAAAAAAATCCATGTCATAATGAATTATTTTCAGGGCTCCAATTACTTCAAATATTTCACTTTAAAATGTTTTATGTGGTAAATATTGCATATATTGTGTTGAAGCCATATAAAAACATCAAAGTTTTCTTTGACAAAAGCGCATAAAACAAACAAAATAATAGTTCCAGCATAAAATGGACAGATATATCTGAAGTTGATCTCGTAACTTAGACCGTAAAAGAAACACCTAATAAAAATGTATCACTTTATGAGTGGGGCACATTTTGGATCCCAAATATATTTAGTGATTTTTTATTCATTTTTTCACTGTGATTACTCAAAAATATGAAAGAATTCAAATCAATGGTGTCCTGCATTATTGATCTTTTAGGGCTCTAATTACTAAATACTGCATATTTCAGTTTCACTATAAAAAAAACGAAGTTGTTTTTGACAGAAAAGCCATAAAACATTTTTTTTAATTTGTATTACTTTATATCAACTCGAAGTTGATATAGAGATTTACTGTAAGCGTTAAATAATTTAAAAAAAATAATAATCTGACTTATTTTTAACATTTTAATGACTGAGACCCTTTATGGTCCCTGGGACCCCTAAGGGCAAAATAAATAAAAAAAATCCATATATTTTGTTATGGTTTGAAAATTAAAAATATCAAAATGGCCCCCACATGCTTTAATTTTTCCGTGTGCGGCCCTCAGTGGAAAAAGTTTGGACACCCCTGCCCTACCGGTAACAGTTAGAGATGCTACCTCAGTAGAAGCATTTAAAGGCCTACTGAAAGCCACTACTACCGACCACGCAGTCTGATAGTTTATATATCAATGATGAAATCTTAACATTATAACACATGCCAATACGGCCGGGTTAACTTATAAAGTGACATTTTAAATTTGCCGCTAAACTTCCGGTTCGAAACGCCTCTGAGGATGACGTATGCGCGTGACGTAGCCCGGCGAACACGGGTATGCCTTCCCCATTGAATACAATACAAAAAAGCTCTGTTTTCATTTCATAATTCCACAGTATTCTGGACATCTGTGTTCGTGAATCTGTTGCAATTATGTTCATTGCATTATGGAGAAAGAAGCTGAGCAAGCAAAGAAGAAAGTTGTCGGTGCGAAACGGACGTATTTTTCGAACGAAGTCAGCAACAACAGTACACAGCCGGCGCGTCTTTGTTTACATTCCCGAAAGATGCAGTCAAGATGGAAGAACTCGGATAACAGAGACTCTAACCAGGAGGACTTTTGACTTCGATACACAGACGCCTGTAGAGAACTGGGACAACACAGACTCTTACCAGGATTACTTTGATTTGGATGACAAAGACGCAGACGTGCTACTGTGAGTATGCAGCTTTGGCTTCTAAACATTTGATCGCTTGACCGTATGTGCGCAACTTTTTTTTTGCGTATGTACGTAACTTTTTTAAAATATATAAGCTTTATGAACCTTGGGTTAGGTGAACGGTCTTTTGGGCTGAGTGATTGTGTGTGTTGATCAGGTGTTTGAATTGTATTGGCGTGTTCTATGGAGCTAGGAGCTAGCATAGGAGCTAGGAGTTAGCATAACAAAGACGTAGGTGTTTTAATGCAGGATTAATTTGTGGCATATTAAATATAAGCCTGGTTGTGTTGTGGCTAATAGAGTAAATATATGTCTTGTGTTTATTTACTGTTGTAGTCATTCCCAGCTGAATATCAGGTACCGTGAGTATGCAGCCTTGGCTGCTAAACATTTGATAGCTTGACCGTATGTGCGCGTCACGTACGTAACTTTTTAAAAATATATAAGCTTTATGAACCTTGGGTTAGGTGAACGGTCTTTTGGGCTGAGTGATTGTGTGTGTTGATCAGGTGTTTTAATTGTATTGGCGTGTTCTATGGAGCTAGGAGCTAGCAGAGGAGCTAGGAGCTAGCATAACAAACACGTAGGTGTTTTTATGCAGGATTAATTTGTGGCATATTAAATATAAGCCTGGTTGTGTTGTGGCTAATAGAGTATATATATGTCTTGTGTTTATTTACTGTTGTAGTCATTCCCAGCTGAATATCAGGTCACCCCCGGCTCTCACAGCATCTTCCCTATCTGAATAGCTTCAACTCCCCACTAGTCCTTCACTTGCACTTTACTCATCCACAAATCTTTCATCCTCGCTCAAATTAATGGGGAAATTGTCGCTTTCTCGGTCCGAATCTCTCTCACTTCATGCGGCCATCATTGTAAACAATAGGGAACTTTGCGTATATGTTCAACTGACTACGTCACGCTACTTCCGGTAGGGGCAAGCCTTTTTTTATCAGATACCAAAAGTTGCGATCTTTATCGTCGTTGTTCTATACTAAATCCTTTCAGCAAAAATATGGCAATATCGCGAAATGATCAAGTATGACACATAGAATAGATCTGCTATCCCAGTTTAAATAAAAAAAAATCATTTCAGTAGGCCTTTAAGTCCCATCTTAAAACTCATTTGTATACTCCAGCCTTTAAATAGACCACATTTTAGACCAGTTGATCTGCCTTCTCTCTTTTCTGCTCTCCTGCGTGGAGAGGTTATCAGGTAGCCACAGATCAGCTTCCACGGAGGAGGCGCTAGTTGTGACCGTGAGTGGACGCCTCCTCTGTGCATCAGTTGGTGACGTCTCTGCTCTGCTGACTTGTCTGCATACAACAGGATCCCTGCTGGCCCCACTATGGACCGGACTCTCCCAATATGAAGTCGGGACCCAGGGGAGACCACTCCTTATGCATCAGTCGGTGACGTCTCGGCGCTCCGACTTGTCTTCATGCCAGAGAGTCCCCTACTGGCCCCTGCTATCCACTCGGCATACATTGTACCGGTCACCCAAGGAGGAGGGTGGGGGTCCCCACATCTGCGGTCCCTTCCAGGGTTTCTCGTTGTTCCCATTGGGTTGAGTTTTTTTCGAAGCCGTAACAAGTATTAGGTGCGTGGATCGCCCACCTGGGCACAATTATATAATCTCCTCCAAGTGTGTAAAAGGGCGGCAGCCGAGAACGACGGGGCAGCAGAGGGAGTTGGAGAGCTAGCGCGCAAGAGACAGAGAGCAAGAGGCAGACGAAGACGCGGCCGGCTGAAAAGCGGACCGAAGAGCGAGCAGTGGAAGACGAAGGAGCTGAAAAATGACCCGACCTGAGACTGAGTTTGATTGAAAAATAAACAAAGTCAACACTGCTTGCAGTCATGTCAGTCCTTGGTGGTCCATGGAACCCAGACGACAGTAAGAGACTGTCACAGGGCTATATACGTTTGTAAATAAATCTTGATTGATTGATTGATTTCCTCCACATCAGTGTTAAAACAGTCCTTCGAAACAGGTGGTCGGAAAAAAAAAAAAGTCCAATCCCTGTAATACAGGAATCACTGTGGCATCAAATAATTATTAATGAATTAATCATGAATAATTAATCATTATTATTATTAATAGTCATAATAATAAATGTATCATCAGTGGCCACAAACATCTCCACTATTTTATTTAATCTTTGCAAAGTGTTATTTGTTACACTATGAGAGTTATTCTCAAACTGTTGGGTGTGTACCACTAGTGGTACGCGGGCTCCATCTAGTGGTAAGAATTGCTTAAATGAAGTACAGTGGGTTTTTTTTTCCTATATTCATTCACAGTGTTACCGTTCAAATGGAGTATAATACGACAGTGGCCAAAAATATTAAACATACGTGGTAAATAAAGCATCTGCATTGTTTTCATTGAATAATTAGGCCTACTGTGCTACTGTCATTGTGGTGGTACTTGGCGAGACAAGTTTTTTCTGAGGTGGTACTTGGTGAAAAAACTTTGAGAACCCCTGCTTAATCAACACATTTAGTAATGTTTGACTTTTAACAATACTATGATCCCAAAGTTGTGCGTTTGCTTGATCATTATTTCATTTTAAAGCTGTTGATTAGAGATGCTGATCGTGGAAGTCCGTCCTACGCTCGCCCGCCCTACTATAAGGACCATGGTACTGTGCATGATTTAATGCTAAACACCCAAACGGATTTAAAAAGAACATACCAGTTTTAGACTCACATGGTGGGCCAGAAGGTGGCGCTACTTCAGGCTGTCAGGCTGCAAACTGACGTGTGACGCTAGAATGTTCACAACGTCACATGCTCGTCTGAGATTCAAATGCTAAACGCGACACGGTATCAGTCTGGCACGTCTCCTTCGAGAGAAGGCAATAAACGTCACCACACACACACACACACACACACACACACACACACACACACACACACACACACACACACACACACACACACACACACACATTGTTGTATTTCTTACCTTCTTGAGACCTCCGGATAAATGCCTACCTCTTTAGGACCTCCCTTTCTAAATATATAAAGATTGGTAGTTACAACATTATTGTCATGTACATACTATGCAAATATAAAAAAAGCTTGTTGTGAAAGATGAGTTGGAATTTCACAAGAAAAAGGTCACAATTTCACAAGAAAAACGTAACATTTTGGCAGTATTATAATAAAAGTCGTCATTTTACTCAACGCAAGTCAAAATTTTACAAGATAAACTGAACATGTGTGCAATATTATGATAAAAGTTGGAATTTTACTCAATAACAAGAAAAGCTTACATTTTTGGCAACTTTATGAAAAGAGTCGTAATTTTACTTGACAAAAATCTAAATTTTATAAGATAACTTTAACATTTTGGCAATATATTAATAATAATCGGCATTTTACTGGGCAAAATTATGACAAAAGTCGTAATGTATTAATTTTTTTTTTACTATTTTACAAGAACAACAAAAAATTGGCAATATTGTGATAAAAGTCGGGATTTAATATGACAAATTTCACCATTTTGCATTAAAAAGTAATAATTTAACATAAAAAGTAATCATTTTACTAGAAAATACTGCAATATTGCAGAAACAGAAACAATATGAGAAATTGTTCCCAATTTTATAAGAAAAAAGTTGACACATTGAGAGAAAACGATTGCTTTTAGTTCATTTAAATTTTTTATTTTTTTAAAATGTTTTAAATTTATTTGCTTCATGTCGCTATATACATATTTTTTTAATTGCTTGTATTAATTTTGGCCAAAGGGGGCACATGTATTTCTTACCTTCTTGAGACCTCTGAAAAATGCTTACCTCTTTAGGACCACCCTTTCCTAGATATATAAAGATGTGTATTTACAACATGAATAATATATACATTCTATGCAAATATAAAAACGCTTGATGTGAAAAATCAGTTGGAATTTCACAAGAAAAACTTTGAGTTTTGGCAGTATTATATAAAAGTCATGATTTTACTCAATGAGAGTCAAAATTTTACAAGAAAAACTGAACATTTGTGCAATATTATGATAAAAGTTGGAATTTTATTCAATAACAGTCGCAATTTTACAAGAAAAGCTTCAACTTTTGGCAATTTTATGAAAAGAGTCGTAATTTTACTCGACAAAAGTCACAATTTTATAAGAAAACTTTTAAATGTTGGCAATATATTTATAATAATCAGAATTTTACTTGGCAAAATTATGACAAAAGTCATAATTGTACTAATTTGTTTTTACTATTTTACAATAACAACAAAAAAATTGGCAATATTGTGATAAAAGTCGGAATTTTATTTGACAAATTTCACCATTTTGCATCAAAAAGTAATAATTTAACATAAAAAAGTAATCATTTTACTAGAAAATACTGCAATATTGCAGAAACAGAAACAATATGAGAAATTGTTCCCAATTTTATAAGAAAAAAGTCGACACATTGTGAGAAAACGACTGCTTTTAGTTAATTTTTAAATTTTTTTGTTTGTAATAGTTTTTTAATCTTCATTATTTGCTTCATGTCGTTATATACATATTTTTTTAAATTGCTTGTATTAATTTTGGCCAAAGGGGGCACGTGTATTTCTTACCTTCTTGAGACCTCTGAAAAATGCCTACCTCTTTAGGACCACCCTTTTCTAGATATATAAAGATGTGTATTTACAACATGAATAATATATACATTCTATGCAAATATAAAAACGCTTGATGTGAAAAATGTGTTGGAATTTCACAAGAAAAACTTAGAGTTTTGGCAGTATTATATAAAAGTCGTCATTTTACTCAACGCAAGTCAAAATTTTTACAAGAAAAACTGAACATTTGTGCAATATTATGATAAAAGTTGGAATTTTTCTCAATAACAGCAGCAATTTTACAAGAAAAGCTTAAAATGTTGGCAACTTTATGAAAAGAGTCGTAATTTTACTCGACAAAAATCTAAATTTTATAAGATAACTTTAACATTTTGGCAATATATTAATAATAATCGGAATTTTACTTGGCAAAATTATGACAAAAGTCGTAATTGTATTAAATTTGTTTTACTATTTTACAAGAACAACAAAAAAATTGGCAATATTGTGATAAAAGTCTGAATTTTATATGACAAATTTCACCATTTTGCATTAAAAAGTAACAATTTAACATTAAAAAGTAATCATTTTAGGAGAAAATACTGCAATATTGCCGAAACAAAAAAAATATGAGAAATTGTTCCCAATTTTGTAAGAAAAAAGTCGACACATTGTGAGAACATGACTGCTTTTAGTTAATTTTTTTATTTGTAATTGGTTTTTTATCTTCATTATTTGCTTCATGTCGCTATATACAGTACATCTTTTTTAAATTGCTCGTATTAATTTTGGCCAAAGGGGGCACATGTATTTCTTACCTTCTTGAGACCTCTGAAAAAAGCTTACCTCTTTAGGACCACCCTTTCCTAGATATATAAAGATGTGTATTTGCAATATGAATAATATATACATTCTATGCAAATATAAAAACGCTTGATGTGAAAAATCAGTTGGAATTTCACAAGAAAAACTTAGAGTTTTGGAAGTATTATATAAAAGTCATGATTTTACTCAATGAGAGTCAAAATTTTACAAGAAAAACTGAACATTAGTGCAATATTATGATAAAAGTTGGAATTTTATTCAATAACAGTCGCAATTTTACAAGAAAAGCTTCAACTTTTGGCAATTTTATAAAAAGAGTCGTAATTTTACTCGACAAAAGTCACAATTTTATAAGAAAACTTTTAAATGTTGGCAATATATTAATAATAATCGGAATTTTACTTGGCAAAATTATGACAAAAGTCATAATTTTACTCAAAACATGTCACTGTTTTACAAGAACAACAAAAAAATTGGCAATATTGCGATACAAGTCGGAATTTTATATGACAAATGTTGCCATTTTGCATTAAAAAGTAATAATTCTGCATAAAAAAAGTAATAATTTTATGAGAAAATATTGAAATATTACAAAAACAGAAAGAATATGAGAAATTGTATAAGAAAAAAGTTGAAGATTGCTTTTAGTTTGGGTTTTTGGGGAATTTTTTTGTTAGTAATTGGTTTATAATCTTCATTATTTACTTCAGGTTTTTACAGTATGTCTCTATATACATATTTATTTATTTATTTTTAAAATTTTGGCCAAATTGTACGCATTTCAATTTCTTACACACACTTGTTATTTCATATGTTGACCAGAGGGGGAGCACTTTTAAAACCGACATACAGTCAATTTGAAAAATCCCACCTTTTTGGGACCACCCTAATTTTGACAGATTTCACCACCAGGGAGCAAATGAGACATTCTCTATTAGATTCAATGGTTTTCCGTTTTGGGACCATGATTTATGTCCTCATATGAAAGGTACTTTTTCTTGTTGATGTCTCAAGAAGAGTAGAAAACAAGAACACACACACACACACACACACACAGGTTCGCATGCTCATACACACAGTCCTAACAGCCGCCCCCACCACCACCACCTCCACCCCCAATCTCCATCTCGCTTTCATCACACTGACTGTGATTGAGTGTGACAGCACCACATTTTGACCGCGGTGCTGCTATACTTATCTGTGATGTCTGCCGGTGCAATCGGAGACACATCCACACAGCAGAGCGCCAAGCGCCCCCCAGGCCAGCGAGGCACATACCGAGCCACAAATAACCAGCGAAGGGGAGGGGTGTTACAGGGGTCATAGTGTCTGAGGTAACCAGAACGTGATAGGTTTGAGTATATTGCTGATAAAACAGCAAAAGTCACATTAAAACTCCATCAATCAAGACGTCCACGTGGAATATGAACCTTTTCTGCTAATTGCCATCATTAATAACAGAGCGTCTCAGCTGGCTCTGCATACATAGAATCAGATCTAACTCTCACCAACTAATTTTGGAGATGCAACCGGGCCACGGACCCAAATATCTGGCTTTATCGTTAACATAACCCATTGGGTCAAGAGGTTATTACCTTCTCCAAGGTCCATGATGGCAAGGATGGCGCTGCAGCTCGCCTCCCCCGACTCATTGGCGGCCACGCAGGTGTACAAGCCAGCGTCCCGCGTACGGCAGTCGCGTATCCACAGCCCTCCTGAGTCCTGGGCTTCCGAGGGAGGCAGGAATGTGTGGTTGTGGTACCAGGCGAGAGAGGGTTCGGGAAAGCCCGTCACTGACACCCTCAGACGAATGTCACAGCCCGTTCCCACCGCCGCCTTGCGGAGTTTACGGCTAAAAACCGGCGCCTTGGGCTCCTGTGTCAGCCCGCCCTGGTCTAGGGCAACTTGGTCATTGGTGAATTTGGCCCTCTTGAATTGGATGTTTCGATCAGGACTGGATGCTGAAACTTCCGCCATCTTGGACTCCATTCCAACTCTTTGGCAGGTTGAACTTTATATCTCGATGGCAGTTGTTGGAGGCCTCATGACAGGCAGTGAACCGGCAGGAGACTGAAATACATATGTAAAGTTTAAGTTCATTAAGGACATGCATACAGTTACAATATGATACATCACATATTTTACATATTTTCATTTGTCTTTAAACAAAGTGCCCAAAAGGAATAAGAAGAGTAAAACAACTTGCACTGATCCTAGTCTATAAAATCCGCTACACCTCCCTGATACCGAAGTACATGTCAAACTACTTCCATAACGTAAATGACCGCCATAACCACAACACCAGGGGGAGCTCCACTAACCACGTTAAACCCAGATTCCGAACTAACAAAGGTCTTAACTCATTCTCCTTCTATGCCACATCAATGTGGAATGCACTCCCAACAGGTGTCAAAGAAAGGGCATCTCTATCCTCCTTCAAAACCGCACTAAAAGAACACCTCCAGTCAATTTCAACCCTTGACTAACACACGGGGTTGATGGCAGCGTCTGCAGGCCCAGCGGGGTTGATGGCGATGTCTGCAACGGCCTCACTGGGAGAGGTGAGAGCTATGCTTCCCCTCTCGCACAGCTGACATTAGCTCCCACCCTCATGGGACGGATCCCAGACGTCCCCAAAGAGGCCAACAGACGACAGGAATGTGTGGGATGGCGCCCGAAACAAGGCAAAGCATCTCCTCGATTCGGCCAACAGCGCCAAAATCCTGTCAAGCCTCTACGCCATTGAAATCTCCGCAGGGTTCATATTTGGCTTGATGATCCTGTCAAGAACTGCTGGTGACGAACCCCAAGATGCAGAGATGGCAGGCGTAGCGGAGGAAAACATGACTTGAATGTCAAAATGCAGAGAAAACAGGAACCAGGAACCAGGAGACAGGCACCAGTCTACAGGATACAATCATCAAGCACTGACTGGAGGGCGAGGCAGGCATAAATAGTAGCCTGATTGGCAACTGCAACCAGGTGTGCCAGGCTGCCAAACAGGGACAGGTGAGAGAAACGAGCGCTCAGGGATACATGCAGGAAATGGAACCATAATAAGAGCGCTGACAGGAAGTAAACACAAACACGGAGGAAAACCCAAACACAACCAAACTGTTAGTGACAAGCCTGACAGTAGCCCCCCCTTCCGATAACGGATACCAGACGTTTTAAATTTTAACAAAAAGGGAGGGTGGAGGGAGGAATGGCAGTGTGCCGCCAGGCCAAGTGTCCCCGAAGCCACCGGGGTTGATGGCAGCGTCTTCAGGCCCACCGGAGAGGATGGCAGCGTCTGCAGGCCCAGCGGGGTTGATGGCGGTCTCTGTAATGGCCTCACTGGGAGAGGTGAGAGCTGTGCTTCCCCTGTCGCACAGCTGACATTAGCCCCCACCCTCAAGGGACGGATCCCAGACGTCCCCAAAGAGGCCAAGAGACGACAGGAATGTGTGGGATGGCGCCCGAAACGAGGCAAAGCCTCTCCTCGATTCGGCCATCAGCGCCAAAATCCTGTCAAGCCGCTCCGAAATTGAAATCTCTGTGGGGTTCGTATTTGGCTTGATGATCCTGTCAAGAACTACTGGTGACGAATCCCAAGATGCAAAGATGGCAGGTGTAGCGCAGGAAAACATGACTTTAATGTCAAAATGCAGAGAAAACAGGAACCAGGAACCAGGAAACAGGCAACAGTCTACAGGATACAATCATCAAACATTGACTGGAGGGCGAGGCAGGCATAAATAGTAGCCTGATTGGCAACCGCAACCAGGTGTGCCAGGCTGCCAATCAGGGACAAGTGAGAGAAACGAGCGCTCAGGGAGACATGCAGGAAATGGAACCAAAATAAGAGCGCTGACAGGAAGTAAACACAAACACGGAGGAAAACCCAAACATAACCAATCTGTTAGTGACAATCCTGATGGATCCTTTCTATAATTTAATTCCACATACTGATATACTAAAGGTTTTAGGTCTTGTTCGTGCATAGAAATATTTAAATTAGATTTTTCTCTAACGTTATATTTCTACTTTTTTGTAGAGATGAAATGTTGTGCATACTTGGTTAGCAGGTTATAGTTTGCTTTGTACATAAGTTTAGCTGTTTGTAAATGCACCAAATCATTGAATTGCAATATTTTCAATTCAATAAATGAAAGGGATTTGAGTGTTCTTGATATCCAACACTATTTAATTATTCTAACTGGTCTTCATGTAACAGAGTTAGTGAGTGGAGCATACTTTTGTAGTTATGTAGTTATTATTTTCCCGCACAACAACTCAGATATGGTAACATTAGTGAGCGTAGAGAATATTGTCATGATCTGTGGTCTGGATTATGTTTTTGTTATTTTTTGGACTCTTTTAGTTCCTGTTTGCGCTCCCTTGTTCATTTTAGTTTCCATGACGACTTATGATTTTCACCTGTCTCTTGCGTTCGGGTAAACTTACTGGAAAGGAGGGTCCGGCCGATAGTCGAACCTCAGATTCAAGAGGAGCAATGTGGATTCCGTCCAGGTCGTGGAACAACTGACCAGCTCTTTACTCTTGCGGGAATCCTGGAGAAGGCCTGGGAGTATGCCTATCCAGTCTACATGTGCTTTGTGGATTTGGAGAAGGCGTATGACCGGGTCCCCCGGGAGATCTTGTGGGAGGTGCTGAGGGAGTACGGAGTGAGGGGAACCCTGCTGAGGTCCATCCAATCTCTGTACAACCAAAGCGAGAGTTGTGTCCGGGTGCTTGGATGTAAGTCGGATCCGTTTCCAGTGGGGGTTGGTCTCCTCCAGGGCTGCGCTCTGTCACCTATCCTGTTTGTGATTTTAATGGACAGGATTTCTAGGCAGATTCGTGGCCATGGCGGAGAGGGTATACGTCTCGGGGGGCTAAAGGTTGCATCACTGCTGTTTGCAGAGGATGTGGTCCTGATGGCACCTTCGGTTCGTGACCTTCAGCTCTCACTGGATCGGTTCGCAGCCGAGTGTTCAGCGGCTGGAATGAGGATCAGCATCTCCAAATCTGGGGCCATGGTTCTCAGCAGGAAACCGATGGTTTGTACAGTCCAGGTAGGGGACGAGACTCTGTCCCAGGTGGAGGAGTTTAAGTATCTCGGGGTCTTGTTCACGAGTGAGGGAAAGATGGAGAAGGAAATCAGCCGGAGAATCAGAGCAGCTGGGGCAGTATTGCAGTCTCTCTGCCGCACTGTTGTGACGAAACGAGAGCTGAGCCAGAAGGCAAAGCTCTCGGTCTACCGAGCTATCAACATTCCTACTCTCACCTATGGTCATGAAGTGTGGGTCATGACCGGAAGAATAAGATCGCGGATACAAGCGGCCGAAATGAGTTTCCTCAGAAGTGTGGCTGGCATCTCCCTTAGAGATAGGGTGAGAAGTTCAGTCACCCGAGAGAGACTCGGAGTAGAGCCGCTGCTCCTTCGCTTGGAAAGGAGCCAGCTTAGGTGGTTCGGGCATCTCGTGCGGATGCTTCACGAGCCTCTCCCTAGGGAGGTCCTCGTTGCACGTCCCACTGGGAGGGGACCCCCCGCGGCAGGCCAAGGACCAGATGGGGGGATTACATCTCCTCTCTGGCCTGGGAACGCTTCGGGATTCCCCAGGAGGAAGTCGCTAATGTTGCTCTGGAGAGGGAAGTCTGGGGGTCTCTGCTGGAGCTGTTGTCCCCGCGACCCGATTCCGGATAAGCGGTTGAAGATGGATGGATGGATGCGTTCGGGTCACACCTGTCTCTAATCAAGAGAGACTATTATTTAAGCCGGTCGTTGTCAGTTAGTCGGTCTGGCGACATTGTTCTTTTCAAGCCATAGTTCATGCTTGTATTCATGCGATTGTTTGCTTCATGCCATACCAAGTAAGTTTTGTTTATTCATGCCACAGTTAGCGAGTTTTTGTTTTTTCCTGTCCATAGTTTACGCTAAGTGTTAGTTTTTGGTTCCCTGCGTTAAGTTGTGCCTTCGCCTTGTGCGCCTTTTTGTTTACACCTATTTGAGAGTCAAGAATAAATATGTTCCAACCTGCTACCTTTGTCCGGAAAAGTCTGTTTGCATCCCGGGAGAACAATCCTCGCAGTAAGTTGCGAAAACCCCCACGTCGCGACAAATATAGAGTGATTTATGGCCAAGAATGTGATTTGCTTTTTCTTCGTTGAAATATTTCTTGCTACTTAATGTTGTATTTTTTAAATATGACATTTCCAGTTCCTTTGATCCTCTATTATTATACCGCAAAATGGTATTTTACCCTGTCATTATCTGCTCCGTCTATTTGTATTTGTGTTCGACTTTCTCTTCTACCTGTTACCGAACAGTATTATTTTATTTTCACTAAAATGCAAGATGTTCGCTGATCCGGAACATGTTTTGAGTCACACACTTTCAAGTGAATTATACACTACCGTTCAAAAGTTTGGGGTCACATTGAAATGTCCTTATTTTTGAAGGAAAAGCACTGTACTTTTCAATGAAGATAACTTTAAACTAGTCTTAACTTTAAAGAAATACACTCTATACATTGCTAATGTGGTAAATGACTATTCTAGCTGCAAATGTCTGGTTTTTGGTGCAATATCTACATAGGTGTATAGAGGCCCATTTCCAGCAACTATCACTCCAGTGTTCTAATGGTACAATGTGTTTGCTCATTGGCTCAGAAGGCTAATTGATGATTAGTAAACCCTTGTGCAATCATGTTCACACATCTGAAAACAGTTTAGCTCGTTACAGAAGTTACAAAACTGACCTTCCTTTGAGCAGATTGAGTTTCTGGAGCATCACATTTGTGGGGTCAATTAAACGCTCAAAATGGCCAGAAAAAGAGAACTTTCATCTGAAACTCGACAGTCTATTCTTGTTCTTAGAAATGAAGGCTATTCCACAAAAT